>NC_091827.1:79679470-79909470 GCF_038994185.2 Dermacentor albipictus
TATGTTCCACTGGATACATGACTTCCGGTCCTATACAAGGAATTACTAATTTCATGCTGCTGTACTTTTACTGCTTCTTTAATCTTTCCCAACATTAGAATTTTGAATTATGCTTATCTTCTTCTCGGTAATCAAATTGAATTCTAGCTGATATCTTGAGTTAGACATATTCATGCTTTAAAGTTTCTTTATTCAGTCGTTTATCAGATGGGAGAGATTACGTACTGAGTGCATTGATGCCTTACCTCCCACCTAATTACTGCTTCTTCAAACAGCCTAATTACGGTTCCACTCATTACCTCTACGCCTTCTTGATGTTCAAGTTCTAAAGCTGCGTATTTGGTAACGAAAAGCAACCAGAATTCATCTTCTTTGACCATTATTGGTTCTACGTTGGCCTGTCTTTTCTTTTAATTTATTCTTTCGCTCTTCAGTTCTACAACCTTCACTATGCGCAACACTTCTACAACCTTCACTATGCTGGGATCAGCAGAGGGTAAAATGTGATTTCTTGTTAATCCATTAGGGCCTGTCAAGCTCTTCTTCATGTACCTGTGCTGTCTGAACAATGCTGTCATTACTGAGTCTTTTTCTTTCCACGAACTTTACGAACGTCATCCGTCTACTAATCCTAAATTTGTGAGGGAGTGGCCAACTGCTAGTTCTCCACCATGTTTTTCTCCTCCTCTTATTGAAGTGCCCATTGACTACAGCATACAGTGCTTGCGGCTTTCCTATTGTTGATTCAGCATCATTATAAAGCTGTTCTTTTTATTGATCATGATGACAGGAGGTTGGAGCGTGGACTTGTACTATCCTAAATGTGTATCTCATATTTATATTTAGCACGAGCACTTTTGCCCTCTTAATAACTATACTGATTTGCCCAATTGTGCATGTTATGTCCTTATGAAGCAGAAGTCCTCCCTCATATTATCCACCTTTATAGAACAGAACGTGGGCGTTGCTGCTCACTGTAAAAGCATCAGAAGTTCTAACCGCACTAAGGCTTATAATAATCGAAGCAATATCTGATAATTCCTCAAAGAGCCCTGTAAAGGTAGCCTCCTTCGAGGGGTTCTTCATATTAAATGTTGCCGGGAGCAGTTTGCAGTAGCGCCATGTCGGGATCCTGAAATTATGAGCCTTGGTCAGTGTTCTGCACCCGCTAGGGACGGAGGGCCGCGGGTTAATTGCAAGAGTGATGAGTGAGGGCCTCACGATGCACGTAATTGAGCCGCCAGGCTCCTGGAACTTTCGCCTCTCTGTCCTATTCATCTCTTCAACATAACTACATTTCCATGCCTCTTCACCTCCAATCCCTTCTTCACCACATGGTGCACAAATATAACAGCGAAGAACTTACTACACTCAGAGAAACTCCACTCCTACAATCGTACAATTGTTTTTCTGTCACAGTTTGATATAATTTTCTCTAATGAACAATGAACGAATCTGCGCATGAGACCGAGTGAACTGTTTGCACTCTTCAAATGATGGCTTAAAGGGTAGAAAATGAGTATATTAGAGTTTTTATGTAGCCCCTAAAGAATCCACACACCAATGCTTCCCCACGCATCACAACTTCGGCCTAACGAATTTCGCTCTTCATTAACGTTCTACATGTCTGGCTCCACCAGAGCAGTTCTTATGGTAAAGAAAGGCTTGAGCTGGGTTCCTCGGAAAATAGGCGCGCATGTCCGAGTGTGAGCAAATTCTGATCACGTAGCCTGTATTTGCCTGCGCATCTAGGAGGTTTCTATTGATATCGACATGACTGCACAGGGCAAAAAACGAGGACAGAAGAAAGGAAACAGAGGCACTCCCTCCAGCTGAGCTTTATGTAGGAAATCTCCAAAAACATGCACCTAGACGTGAACAAATTCAAAACTAAAATTTTTGCATGGCGTTACACTTCCCATGATCCAGTATCACATCCGAGCCAGATACCTAATTTTGTTTTTGGCAAGAGGAATAGACGATATGCGGATGCAAAGGCGACCCAGTCGTGTATCTTGTCAGCCTTGATAATGCCGCGAGTAAGCTGTTCTTCGGGTTTGGAAATTATCAAACCCTTATCATATTTATCATATTGAGCGCATGAAGTCACTACAGCGAATGCGAAGATGTCCTTGAACAGTTGTGGGAACATTGTTACAACACTCTTTCAATGACTTATCTAAACAGCTGCTCGTTAAGCCATGCACTTCTTTTCGCAAATCAGAGAAACCATGTGAACCACACCCACTGCGCATGGTACAAACCACCTCAGATGGTTAGTAGTGCAAATATTTCGCCATGCCGCATGATTATTCGCACATCTGCAGAATACCGATAATTTCGCCTAAGCAGAAGAAAAACAGCTTCAAGATTCACTTTATTGCCTAACTTCTTCAAGCTGTGCGAAACGTTGATCAAATAAAGGATCTGCATGACTCGCTTCTTGTCAATGGCAGCGAACTGTGCAGTTTTTTTTTTGTTTCCTTGCTTGATTTGCGTTAATACATTTTCTGCTACCGAAACTAAGAAAAGCTCGGGATGCCCAGCACACGTCCGGCGGGAGCACAGGCAGTTTTTTTAATTTCAGTTTTTTTGTATAACCCTGACATGGTAATTGAATTTAAGAGAAAAAATGGAGCTGGGCTGGTCACGTATTGAGCAGGTTAAATAATAGTCGAACCATTAGAGTTGGGGAATGGGCACCAAGAGAAGGGAAGTGGGTAGTCGAGCACAACAGAAGACTAGGTGGGGTGATGAAATGAAGAATTTCGCGCACGCTAGTTGGAATCGGTTACCGCAGGACAGGGGTGATAGGAGATCGCAGGGAGAGGACATCGTGCTGTAGTGGACACAAAAAAGACTGCTCGCTGCTGATAATATGCAAGTAATATCAAACAAGGCGTTTCAGAATGTACTCGCTCTATATTCACTACAGCAAGTATCGCAAGGCTAACCTTAGTGGGCGTAGGTGAAGTACAAGGGTCAATTGAAGAACATTTCTGAGTATCAGTGCCTCAATTAGGTTTAGCATTCCGCCTCGGAAATCGGAACCCATGCATACAGTGTTTTAAAGCTACAGTAGCTGAATTTTATCACTGTCAAATAAAGAATAGCATGCCAATACGTATGCAGCGACAGTATGATAAGTCACTGCGGCACTGTTCACCTGCGAATGCTCTTGCCAACCTTCATGCCCATTGTCTTTTACAAAGCTCTTATTCTTAAGCTTAGGTTGCGGGAGTTTTATGTTCAGCGTCATCCAGCAGGTTATTCTCATAGGAAAGACATGGCGGGAAAGCTGCTTTTTACGGCTCTTCTGTGCGCTGCTTGTTTCACTGTGTTAAAATGCAACTGCTGGGGTTGTGGAAGAAGGGCCGCCAGCATCCGAAAGGTAATTTGCTTACTCTGAAAGCGCACATGCGTTGCAATATAGGCATCTCGTTTAAATAGTAATGCACAAGTTCTGATGCCAATATTATCAATGTCATTGCAAAAACACTCCCCACAAGAATGTACCCAGAGGAAAAACAAATACTGCGTTGTTCCGGCGGTGAAAGTGGGAACACTGCATTAATATGCCCATTTAGCAGTAGAAGAAAGACTGGTGGCGTGTGAGCATCTGTTTGTTTGGAAATAATCTAAGCTACTTTTCGAACACTGCCAATCTTAGGGCACCTGACCAATAAGTAGGTTTGCGGTCCAATATTCGCCAGCTCATCTCTATAATTAAGCAGCAAAACAACACCACGCTATGTCTGGATATATCGGAAAAATTGAGAAATACAGGGGCATGAAGGCTCGCAGACCGACTTATTTTCCAGCAACATCGTCATTTTACGCAATCGAGCATAACAAGAAAAAGGAACGTCATCTGCAATGCCTCAAGCGGTAGTTATGAATGTCAAATATTAATGACCATGAATATGCAATTATGTCGTTTAAAAAGAGTGCACCACGCCTTTCCACATTAGGCAAGCATAATACCAATATTTAATATGAGTCGCTCAATACGCGATATACTTTGCAATTATCAGGTGCCCTAAAATTGGCAGAGTTCACAAAGTAGCTTAGATAAATTGGAAACGATTACACGTTGGCACGCCCACATTGTTTCTCATATTCCGAGGACCACTTTTCAGCGGCTAACCACAGTTACAACGGGTCCCAAGACGCGCCAACATGCCTGAAACTTCTGGAATGTCATCGCCGATTTGATGGCAAAAAATTCTTGTCTGTAAACCCATTGCATGCAAACCTTAAGCAGCCGTGTACATTCTACAACGTAAGTGCGCAGCAGCAAATTTTCTCGAACGTTCGATGAGAAAGGCGTCAACAACCGACGCAC
Source organism: Dermacentor albipictus (assembly GCF_038994185.2). Classification (NCBI taxonomy): domain Eukaryota; kingdom Metazoa; phylum Arthropoda; class Arachnida; order Ixodida; family Ixodidae; genus Dermacentor; species Dermacentor albipictus. Next base: position 79,683,816 of record NC_091827.1, read on the forward strand.
CAGACACAGAGAGAAAGAGAATAAACATTTTTATTCGGTGAATGCAGCTTTGGAGAGGCGTCCTCATTCCCGAATGACTTGAGCTCGGGCCGCGTCCTGGGCCCTCGCACTCAGCCGTTGCTGATCCTCGAGGTCGGAGCTGGCCAAGGCTCTCTCCCAAAGCTCGTTAGTGGGATAAGGGTTTGGAGGATTTAATGGTGCCGCTCTGTAACCCCCTACTATGTCCCTGAGGGACCTGGGTTCTGCGCAGAAGCGGCATTGCGGAGAGAATTGTGTAGGGGCTATGAGGTGATTTCTGGTTGGGTGGGGGAATGTATTAACCTGTCGAGCTCGGAGGAATCATTCCTGCTCTATAGGTAGTGACTTGTGCGGGGGTGCATATGTTCTGCGGGTTAGCTTGTAGTGTTTTGTGATGTCTTGGTACGAGACTAGAGGGTGCATGCGCTCGGGTTCAGATTCTTCAGCGTCGGCTCGGTGGCTCAAATCTCGAGCCACGTGGTTGGCGACCTCGTTACTTCGTTGCCAGGAATGCCTTGATGAGCTGGCGCCCAGACGATCATGACTGATCTCGTTGCGGCTTTTGATTGATGATCCGGAGCGTAGTGGTATGAATTGTGCCGGTAGCTAAGTTGCGGCACGCCTGTTGGGAGTCGGGCACTATGACTTCAACCTCGCATATCAAATTTCAACGACCAAAGAATGCGCCCCTGGCAATGGTGGTGGTTTGAATGTCCCTTTTTACAAGTTCACCAAAAAATAGTGATCTATTTTTTACTCGCAGTTTTTCTGCTGTATGGATTCGCACCTTCACTGTAATCCGAAAATGTGCGGCTAAAAAGAATGTTTTTTACAGTTCTACAGTAAATTCAGCACTTCTTTCTAATGCTAGTACACTTCGCCTCATAACATGTAATAGAGGTTATTGGCTCCATATGGCAGTGGACTACCTATCTTATTCGCATAAACCTAATAGCTGCGTTGTGCCTTTGCCCAATATAGGGATGAAGGTACCCCCTTAGTAACCTGACCAAGTTTACCTTAGCAGATGTTTTGTTCCGCAAGTTGGTTCCTTTGCAATCAGCTATTATATTCTAAACCACCATTTCATTCTCCCCTTTGGTGCCACTGCTTAGGATATCTCGACGTAATCAAACATCAGCTGGCACTCGAATGCACGTGGCCTGCCTTTAAGTTTGTGCCGGTGTAACATTGAGCTTCAGTTCTAAGCAAGAGTACATATGGCATCTATATGAATTGTGCAAGTTGCATTTTTATCAATATATTATTCAAGCACAGCTCACAGAATGCGCAATGCTATCCCTTAAAATTTTTTGTTGAGCCATTCGTGCCGAGCCAGCGCACTTCATACAGATAAGGATGAAGAGGGTGGTAACGGCGTCTGTGATCGGTCCACTTTCCCTTACTTAGCTGGCGATGGCTGGTCGAAAATCGTGGCGGCATGCAATGGAAGCTTAAGAATGACGCGGAAACGGATCCCCAGCAAAGAAGAGTTGGGAGAACGAGGCATTAAACGTGCAGCCGAAAGTGCTTGAAAACGTTACAGAGCCACGCAAAAAGTTTTATTGTACACAAATAAAGTCATGCTCCCCGGAAGGTGCGATCAGCCAGTGCCTGAGTGATCGGCAGCAGCCATCTGGAGCAATCTCCCGCTGTTCAGAAAAAAATCAGTTTTGTGCGGCAAATCGATGCATCTTGATGGCGTACACGTTACTTTCACGCGGCGCGTTTTCGCGGTTGTGTGACGTCGCGTGACAGACAGGGGAAGTGGGTGTAACCCGAAAACTTTTGACAAATAGCAGAAGGCTAATTGCGAAAAGCATCGAATCAGAAATATTTCTTTTTATGTGGTACTCTTATGACATGTGTACTCACTGTACATATGTCATAACTGATGGGTACCTATCGTGGATATCGTGACGCCACATCTCGAATAATTGAAGAGGGGCTGGTCAAAAGTAGTTTTTCACCAATCAGGGAGGGCTGATTGCAGAATTCGAATAGAAAAATGTTGATTAGCTTTGCGTTATAGCACCCCTGGTGCTTTATCAAAGCCGGCAATTTTTACCTAATCTGCAGAGAAGGGTCTAGACCTGACGTTCGGTAGTTATTATGGCTCCTCCCCTAAAACTCATACCTTATGGAAATTTGCTAATTTCTCTGGACGCCCGATCTGCCAACACAGCTTTGGTGAACTAGTCAAATATCCACCATGGCTGTAGAAACAATACATGTACTGGCGCGGAATACTTACTGACAAAATGCGTGCGCGCTTCCGGCCCGGTTCTCGGCGGCTACTGGAGTCCCATACTCTTGAAAGCACACCTACCTCTAGGGAGGCTGGAGGCACGAGATCACCAGACTCTCTTAAATCGCCGTGGTGGTGAAATAGTGGAGCGTCCGTATCGTCTGCTAGAGGTACCTGGCTCCAATCCTGTCACACCCGGAAACCCACGTTTTTTTTAATACCGAGGAGAGATCTACCACGACATGGCGCTCCGTTTTTATACAGGTCTTACATGGGATCCTACAGATTTGGAAAGGCGTCTGGGCGCTCCTTCTGACATCAAAACTTTGGTGAAATAGTCGACCATTTGTTGTTACTGTCCGAGGCACATGAGCGCTGCGGCCAGGTAAAATATGCAGAAGCGCACGTGCCGAGACACTATGGGAGTTCGAGACGATTTGAAGCACACCCACTTATTGGGAAGTTGGTGATATGAGATGGCAAGACTCATTCTTTTCGAACGCAAGAATGTTGAAATGTAGGACTGTCTTGCTCAAATTTGATAGATTTTGGGTATGACATTCATGCTCTAGCTTGTGCTGAAGGTGGAAGTGCGTTGGCGGAGGAATCTTTTAGGCTTCTTGGGAACCTCCTCGCCCAAGAGGAGGAGGAAGAGAACGCCCTTCCGGCTTGCGGCAGCACCTCGATACATGGAAGTCAGTTCAACGGAATTTGTAGCCGCCATTGGCACAGCAGAGGGAAAGGTACTGACGTGCTCACACGCACACAGACCCCACCGGCGTCTGCCACGCCGAGGAGGAGAAGGAGAGAACGCGCCACGAAGCTGAACCCTGTCACTCACGGAGAAATGCTAGCACTGGCGAGCCCTCACATACATCAGTTGCTTCACGCGCATCTTGGGGAAGGAGGCGAGAATGCGATAAAGGCTCAGTTCTTTACGCCGTTGGGCCTTCCTAGGTGTTTTTAAACGGTCACCGGTTGCTCAGCTTATTTGAAACGGCGAGACCTTCATCGTGGCTTTGGTGGCGTGACGCAAATTGTTCATCACACAGGCCAGTAACAACAGCAGTCTTGAAGAATCGACAATATTTCACAGATTGGTGGTGACAGCAATCTGCGAAACGAGTAGTACATGGAGTGCTTGTGGCGTCAAGGGTCGTATGTCTAGAGGAGAGCGGCAATAATGGATTTGGCTTCATGGAACAGCAGGTAATGTCCTACTATACTATTATGGGAAGGTATGTAGTAGCTTGGCAAAAGAAATGTATCAATAAATCTACGCAAGCATTTGCGTAGTAAAGTCCTCGTGGGCGTACTCTTCTACTACTCTGAATTGCAGAACTGGAATTGAGAGATGCGTCGTGGTGTCAGATACGTTGGTGACTGATGTGCTGGAATTTTCTGCATGTTTTGTGTAAAAGCACCACTCTGTCTCCCATGGGCCCCCAAGCACGCCTCTACTACACCGTGCAGTGACGTTCAGGTAGACGCATCACTCTTCGTATTTATCAGTTTATAAAGCAACTACGGCTACACAACAAATGTGCTTCTATAATCTAAGTTCATGAGTCCGTTTAGCTTATAGAGAAACTAAGCTTTTCGCCATCTATGCGCGAAAGGCACCTTAAGTGCAGAAACGACATGCACAGGATAATACATAACCTGTTTATGCCCGCTAATGAAATTGTAAACATTCTTCAATTCGACAGAGTATGCATCAGCACGAAAGAGGTTTAACGAGAGTGACTTTAACAAAGCTACAGAGCTTTTTTCAAGAAAGGCATTGAGCTCTTCTTCAAGTTCATTCAGCATTTCCAGCCGCCACTGACACTAAACTGACATTATTTTGAGTCAACACTCTATTCCAGTTCCGGAGCGAAAAAGCTATTGAAAAGGTGAAATCACTGCTGACAACTTGCAACCTGCTATTCCATTTTACCGTAACTTCATTGTCAGTATCGCGTATGATGCCTCTGGGTATGGATTTGTCGTGGACGCACAAGTTGAGAAGTAGCGCCCGCACACTCGAAAGGGAGGAAGAACCTTGCATCTTTCCCTAATGTGACGGCAGCATTGCTGAATTGGTCACAAAGCTAAATTCGTCATGACTGGTCTTTGAGAAGTGTGAGCAATAAGATTTTCTTGTATATTTCAACTGAGCACTAATTTCTGTAATCTACGCAAAACACATTATAGAGGTGCGAAGACATCAGCACCATTATTTGTCGCTTATTGGAGGTCCCAGATGGATCCCAACGCGACATCGTATCCACGTAACAGCAACGACCACAATTGTGCATATGGACGCAGGTGTAGATGAATTTCACAAGAAGCTCCATTGTATTCCCGATGCGTGTTCGCGCATGTAGCTGCAATACTTCTGCAGCCATTTGGTTTCCCTGCTGTTTCTTGTGTGCAGGTCGCTCTTGATAATGTTGGCTATCTCGGGTAAGGTTTCATTGTCTGCTTTTTGCGGTAACACCTATTATTCCCACAGAAACGTGTAAGGAGTAAGTTTTTTAAAGTAAAATTCTCTAGATATGGCAATTCTTTCAGCACCTATTCACTAGCCATCTTGTGGAAGTGCTACGAAATAGCGTTAGTATAAAGAATTCTGCAGATCCGACTGAATGTTGGATGCTATGTAGTGCGTAGCACTGTGTATGTATCTGACTGCGCAGGATTGTTTGGAGTTCCACCAAACGAGGCACGGTGGACCAATGTATTCCTCTAAATTGAGTAGCTTTGTTTTTGTCGTGAACGTGCGTGTGGGTGACGATAGCAGCAAAAATCACGAGCTGTCACAAAAAATGAAGACTACCATGTGACACAGGCTGCACGCAGTATGTTTCAAAGAACTGGCTGGCTTGGTTGAGAAAAAAGAAAAGCATCGACTAATGTAATAACGAAAATCAGCATAGCTCATTGGACAGAGTAGCCATCTACTGAGCTGAATGGTGAATGTACGATTCCCACATTGGACAGGTTTATTTTTTAGTTAACCTAGCCCACACAGGAAGCTCCCTACCGCAAAGCGCCCGAAACGTGGAAAGAATGTTTCGAATATAGAAAATAAATCGGCGAGATATACAGGCTGCCCGCAAAACCCCGGAAAACAAAAGGTGTGGTCATAAGATTTGTACGCCAGGACCTTAGACCTACAATGTTGAAAAAAGGAAATCTCTGAGAAAAACCAAGGAAACACGTACATATCACAGAAAACCGTACGAAACGCTCGAGTTTGGTGAAGTCCCATAGCTAGACTTTGCCTGGCACTCAAGTGCGAAAGTCCTGGTGCTCAAAAGGGAGGGGGTCTCGACTTGAGAATTTAGAACTGAAAACGATCTCTCGCTCCTGGTCAGTTGAGATTGTTTCGCCTTGCGCCCGGGCAGTCTGAATTGTAAGTGCAATGGAACACTTGGAATATATATCATTGGAAGAACTAACTTATGAATATAAAAACAGAAATGACCTCCTCTGTTGGTTTCATTTAAACGACCTGTCGTAAGGAAAGAAAACTGCTCAATTGAAGTCCCTATTTTACAGATTAAAGAACTGCTTTAATGTGGTTATGTCCACTGAGACATGGTGGTCTGGCGAAATGGACGTCTTTTATCCTCCTAACAAGAAAACATTTCATGTTTGATGAACCAAATGCCGAGGTGGGGGCGTATCTCTTCGCGGAGAAAGCATTTTTCAAAGCTCGGTTACTCGTTCAATTTTCAGTTCTTACAGATATTTAGGAAATTCTGTGCGCAGAGCCCAAGAATGTCATGATCGCATCATTTGCCCGTCCGCCATATCGCAATGTGTCCGCCTGTTTTGCATCCTTAGACAACTGGTTAAGATTTGTAAATGGAAATAGTTACCGTGTAATTATTGGTGGCGATAATATTATTGATGTGGTTTGCATTATCGCCAAAAAATTTTAATTTGAACATGTTCTTAAGCAGAAATGCATGCTCAAGCCTTAGAAAATAGAGTGACTCGAGTGACACTTACTTGCGAAAATATCATAAATTTGTTCCTAGCTAATTATGGCCCAGGCAATATCACTACAGCTAATTTAACCTGTTACATTAACGGCCATATGGCAATATACTGTAAGGCAGACATTAACCGCATTATAGAAGCTTAGAACCGTGTGATAACTTACTAGTTTAATTCATACAATTTATTAGACTTTTTTCGTTGGAAGTTAGAAGCTGTAAGGAGTACTGCATTCGAAATATTACTGATGCAAACGGTGGGTATAAAATGTTCATGGATCATTTCTTATCGATCTACGAGAAGCATTTCATGCTTCCAGTAAAAAGAAAAAATATATATATAAAAACCTTGGGTGACATGCGAACTCCAGAAAACAAATCCCAGACAGTATGGATATTTCAAGAAATTAAGGTATTCCTGTAATGAAGCGGACCTTTTTGCTTTTCACCGTATCCATAATGTCACAAACGGAGAAATGAAAAAGTGCAGGAATGCCTATTATTTTTGTTTCTTGTCTACGTGTTTGGGTGGTGCGAATAAATTGTGGAATAAAATGAACGCTCTTACAGGACGTGAGTAGGAGGATTCTGCAGTAGAGATTATACGTGAAGGAGAAACGCTGAGAGGTGACGCAATGGTAAATTTATTGCATAGCACGATGCGCCCAAAACCAACAAATGATGAAATGGAACAACACAAGTATGAGGCCTTTCTAATATTTGTTTTATTTTCGAAGAACCATCTGCTTGCATACCCACGGATCTGCGCAATTCAGTCAACTGAACACACCGATAGCGCATATAACAACATTTTTGATAAAATGCAACGGGTCAGCGCAACCGTTCAACATAAAAGCAGCTAAGCATGTAAAACAAGCACTTAAGATGAAAATGCGTTCGGTTGACGCGGTGGCGCTGCTCCGCGGCATTTTATCTAAAGTGTTGTTATACGCCCTATCGGCGTGTTCTGTTCACTGAATGGCGCAGATCTGCGGGTATCTAAGAAGATGGTTCTATAAAACTTTCTGGAAGAGGAACTCTCCAGGCTTCGATTCTCTCACCCACCCTATTCAACGTGGCGATGGCAAAGCTACCACCACTCCTAGACAAACTTCCGAACGTGCAGCACGCCCTGTACGCCGATGATGCTACAATCTGGGTGACCAGAGGGTCAGACGGCCTCATTCGAGATGCATGCAGGAAGCAGTAAACATAGTACAATAGTATGCAACAGCCGGAGGACTCACCTGCGCAGCTGAGAAGTTGGAGCTCCTGCTTGTATTCAAAACTGCAATAAGGCCGATATTCCACAAGCCATCACAGTGCATCTCAATGGCAACGTTATTCGAAGGGTAGACAGACGTGTACTAAGCCTTCACATAAAACACAACGGGAAGGCCACACATACCATACATATGCTCCGCCAACAACCTACCCAAGTAGCGCACATGATAAAGCGCATTACAAAGAGCCGACATGGACTCCAAGAAAAAGATCAACCCTGAATTGTACAAGCCCTCATAATTAGCCGAATAACCTACCAGCTCCCCAATCAGAATATGACCCAGACTGAGATGCACCAGACGGACAGCCTCCTCCGTCCAGCACTAAAGGCAGCGCTGGGACTACCCCAACGTGCGTCTACGCAGCTCCTACTACGACTTGGGGTGCACAACACCATCCGCTAAGTAGTGGAAGGTCATCTTAACAGCCAGTTGCAACGTCTGCAACAAACGATGCAAGGGTGTCACATTCTATCCGGGCTAGGATACCAAACACCAAGAAAACCATAGCAGGAAAACAGCACACTTCTTGCACTTAGCATTCGAAACGAAATTCACGTGGCCCCAATTGCATGAAATGTGCACCCTGACCATCATAAAGGCCGAAGAAAGGCAAGAGTGCAAGCCCTCGCTCGACTCTTTGGCGATGACACATCGAACACAACGGTCCTATACACCGATGTGGCCCGCTAGCCACAGAAACCTGTCCTATGTCTATTTGTAGTAGATAGTGCAGACATTGTGAGGGCTTCATCCACGCTCAACACTGGACATCGACACGGTGGGAGAGGCTGCTTTCACCCTAGCCATTGTACACGCTTCAGCCATGCCGGCACCGCATGGACCTATCACAGTGGTCACTGATTCACAGACTGCCTGCCGGACTTTGGCAGAAGGGAGGATGACACCCTACACACACACACCGCATCCTTACATCACCACACCCCACAGCATTACACGTACACGCTTCAACCATGCCGGCACCGCATGGACCTATCACAGTGGTCCCTGATTCAAAGACTGCCTGCCGGACTTTGGCAGAAGGGAGGGTGACACCCTACACAAACACACCGCATCCTTACATAACTACACCCCACAGCATTACACGGGGCGCCTATCGTGTGGAGAACTGGACACGCCTCTCTCCATGGCAATGAATGCGCTAATTAGCCCGAGAGCTCGCTAGCCGACCTCCATTAGAAGAGCTGTCCAACCCAGACGACGCACCGACAGAACCACTGAACTGCACTGAAACTCTCCAATATTACAGAGATACCAGGAGACACTTGCCTCCACCCCATAATTCCCTTAACCGAGAAGATGGCGTCGCGTGGTGACAGCTTCAAGCTAATTCGTTTCCCGGCCTCTTTTACCTTCACCCCCCTCGCGCGTTGACAGCTCTCCTTCGGTACAATAACGGTTGCTGGATTAAGGGCGAGCTACCAACAGCCTGGAAATACTGGGAGGTAACCATGGTACCAAAGCCACACATACCGATGCCCATCGAAAATCTCTGCCTCATTTCCCTTACGTCCTGCACCGAGAAAATGAACGCAGGGTCAATGAGCGGCTCACCACACATCTGGAGGAAAACCATCGCTATCCGCGCACCACGTTCGGCTTCTGGCAGATGTTCTCCACTCAAGACGTTCTCTTCGAGCTGAAGGAAGATATTCTTGGCCATTTGAGCAAATACAGCAAGTCTTCCATTCTAGCTCTAGAGGTAAACGGCGCCTTTGATAACATGCTCCATGAAGCCATTATCCGTAACTTTTAAGATATTGGCTGCGGTGCCAAAATATACGCCTACATGCGCGCTTCCCTCACCAACCGTACGGTCACGGAGGGGTTTGGCAACCTCCGGAGCAAGACATTTCACCTACCTAACAGTCGTGCGCCACAAGGTTCGGTAGTCTCACCACTCCTCTTCAGCGTGGCCATGCTCAAACTTCCGCGCCTCCTAAACACCGCCCCAGGGATATTCCATGCCCTATATGCAGATGATACCACACTGTGGACGAGAGGGGCGAGCACGGGCGCCTCCTGAAGACGGGCCGTCTTCAGGAGGTGGTCAACATCATCGAACGCTGCCTCAATACCTGCTGCCTCCACTGTGCCCTGGATAAATCCGAGCTGTTGGTACTCGGGGCACGCACACGGGGCCGGCCCCCGGACACACAAGCCCGTTTTCAGGGAGTCCCGATACCGAAGGTCGACTCACTTCGAATCATCGGAGTACGTATACACAAGGACGGGTCCGGCTCCGCCACACTGCCCAGGTTACACAACACCGTGGCACAGCTTGCTCATTTGATACGACTTCATGACCATACCTTTACCTACGGAAGCTTACTGCAGCATTTCCACCCGATGCTATACGTGCAATGATGCTGTACTGCAACATGCCAGACAACCTGGCGCACCTCCTACTGCAATACAAGAACAACCGAGCGAGCATCACAGACACGGACGCAAACCCAAACGACCTCGCCGAAAGGTGGGAGGCTGTGATCTCCAAGCCACACCTGGTCGACCAGCCCGAATTCGTCACCCGGGCCCGCACGGCCGATCCAGGCCAGAGGGGTCTCGAAATAAGGGACCCTCCCACCTCGACTGACAAGTCACTGCTTCAAATAAAGGTTCATTCTTCCAATCCACCGAATATCTCTCATACTGCCTCTATTGTGGAGCAAAGCGCCATATTCCTTCACCTTTCTCCTGCGAGGCTGCGCTGACCATCTAAGACCCACACGAGCAGCGACAGCTGATCCGGCGGACACGCGGTGTGCCGCGAGTCAATGGCGCCCTGAACTATGGGCTCCACGCAAGGAGGAAGTAACCCAATCTCATTACAACTAAATGTTTTCTCTCCCTCGCTCTCTCCCTCTCTCTCAAATAAGACCAGTTGTTAGAAAGCGCTCGTCCTTCTGTTGCTCCTTTTCTTCGTCCCTGTTTCTTTTGCACACAGCGGGTTTTTAAAAATGAATCTCTTCCAACTAGGCCGATTCGCATTTATGCAATGGTAAAGCCATTAACGAATTCTTTGTTAGCAGAAATGTAATTGCAGCCCATTCAGAAAAAAGAAATATTTTTTGGTACAGCTCATAAGAATACTCTTTTCTTAGAACCAAGAACAAGACCTTCGCTTTGTGTTCGCAAGTTTAAACAAGTCCCACAGCTGTGATGCCGATTATCTAGAGATTAGACCGGTGACATATGTCATTGATTTTGTCAGACTCATACCAACGTACGTATTCAACGTTTGTCTATAAACGGCCGTTTATACGTAGAAAGTACAAGTGACTTGAGCGATTCCACTCTGTAAAAAAATGGCGATAGCCAACAAGGATCGAAGAAGCGTTCGATTTCAATACTGCCCGTATTTTCCATAGATTCGGAAAAATTCTTTGCCAAGAAATTTCACCCCTTAGCGATAAGTATTCCATAATCACAAAATCGCAGTACTGCTTCAAAAAACATTGGTCTACAGAACTGGCACTTTTTTATCCAACAGAATATATTTTGGACTACTTAAGAGGAGAACATTCCACTGGGCATTCTTGTTGACTTTACTCAAGCGTTCAATAACATTATTCACTGTATTTTTTTGATAAACTGCACCATTTTGGTACTCGAGGTCACTCACACAATACCTTATTAGTTATCGCTTTCAAAAGAAAGAGTTTGTCCAGGTAAGGCACCTATTTACTACAAAAGCAACTGTCTTAGGCGTGCCCCGAGGAAGCCTTCTTGGTACCACAAGGAAGCACGCTTCTCGAAGACGTTGAAAGTGGGATGGTCACGTAAATCACACCTCGAAGAAATTATGTTCCATTACGGCGTACCTAAACGAAATTGTCTTGCCAATGTCTCCAAATTTGCTATTTACTAAGCCTTACTTTAATCCTACTTGAATTATTCACACTTAGTTTGGGGCACAAGGACCGCGAAAAACCTTACAAGTTTTTTTAGGAATGCAAAAAAGACGATCTTAAGAACCATTAGGGATCCGCCAAGCTTTCATTAAACTGAGAAAATCTTCAAAAAGCTGAAGGTCATCCCAGTAACTAAAATTTACCCAGATAAAATCCTGCGCAAATATAAACTGAGCATGAACTCAGCATTACAGAAATCGTTTGCTGTTTTTAGATATATCTAACCTAGAATTATTAGGCAACGGTGCCCATACTGCAAGAAAACCTGATTACGGGAATGTCTCAAAATGGTCGCGCTATTTACGGATTGCCGATTTTCAGGAATAGCCTGCCTTGACTGCTCCATGCACACAACAAAGCAGAAATAGGTGTTCTAGAATTGAACTTCCATAGAGTGAAGGCGTTGTTTTATCAACTCACTTGCCGATGATCCTAATACATAAGACATAGCTATTTCATAAACAAAACACCCTGTCGAGAAACTCTGTCACTGTTTCATCAGAAATGTACCTGTATCGAATGTGTTATTTCAGCAGAATTAACACTGCCCCGTGTTATTCGTAAAAGTGCTATGTTATTATTCTTCTCTTTCTACCCTTCTGGCCTGTGTTGCTTCGTCGCTTTCATTGCCAAGGGGACCAAGATTTTTCTCAAGCCGCAATGGAACGGCTTTTCTTCTTGGCTCCTTTCACAGTGGCGAACAAATAACTTCAATGAATGAAATTGAATATTGTTGGTCCGTCGCATATATTGAGAACATGAACATTTTTTTTCTGTTCATTAGGCGACACGCTCATACTAATTAGTGACAAATAGTCTGTCAACTAGCACATACAATTACAAACAGTTTGAAGCGCAAGATCACTAAAGTTTTTGATAAAAGAACTGCGCGAATCGACTACTTTAGACCTTGATACCAGATACTAGCAGAAAAAATTTGGTGTTTAAAAACAATGGGTTGTGAAACAAGGGAAAGTATTTCTGTGCCTTGGAAACAATAAAGGTCCCTTTACGGCAACAAGGTCATTCATTGCAGCATAAAACATAATACGGCCACATGAATAGACTAAACAAAAACAAAAACAAAAACTTTACTTGCAGACAAGAAGCTAACATAAGTGTTTGTCAACATGTCGAAGAGAACACGGGAAACCAACGCTCCAGATTTTCGTTAACCGCCACATTAAGCCGGCACATATTAAGAAAATTAAAGCATAAAAAATTGTGTTGTATTTCTTAAGCGGTGGGTGGAAATTATAAGGCACAGGCAAATGAAAGTGACAGAAAGACATCTTGCGGCCTGTGGTAGCTCAACCTACAACCTCCGTAATTACGGACGCATTGTGCTGGAAGTTCTTCTACGGCAATGGCTGATTCCACGGGCATTTTTCTGAATTTTCGTGTATGTCTCCAAGATGTAACCGCAGGAGTACTATCTAGCGCCACACTTCCACCGTGAAACCGAAAACAAAGCATGCACTAACCTGTTTGACTCTGCGGTGCTTAGAAAAAATGTGTCGTTGTTTTACTACTGACATTGTGCGATACATATTGTTCGGCATGTGGAATAGAGTAAGCCAAATTTACCATTGTGTTCCAAAGTATTTGCTTACTTTCGATACGCAAACGGCCGAATAGTCAATTTTTAAATACAAAGTAAATATGTATAATGCATTAGCTCTTTGTATTAATATTCGAACCTTCCAATATTAGCCTCCCGCCCCAGAAAAAGTACATACTCCAATTGCTACTATGTGATGAACAGTCGGTCTCGAGCGGATTTTACCAATGGTGGTGACGGTAAGTGGGCATGTTTTACAACAGGGTGGCACTGCTTCGAGACTTTCTTTCTTTTTTGCTTGATCTCGACGCTTCGAAGCAATGGCGTGTGGCAGGAAGGAGTTCGTTTTACACCACCCAGGCACAGCAAATAGTGCGATACCGGAAGAAAGCTACAAAAACAAATCTGGGGATCAAACTTATGCTCCTCCTGCAATGTACAGCTGAAAGCCGGACAATCTGACTAGGACTAGATTCCTAATAAATGTCATCAATGGGCTCTGGCCCATTTCACTAATGTCTTGTTATACAAAGACATGACGTCGAAAATTGGTCTGACGATTCGTAAATTTAGGAATGTCTTGCTTCCCGAGAATGCAGCCCCGTTGTTTAAAATGTTTGATCACAGTCAAACTTCGGCACAAGCCTAAGGCACAGAAACCGAATTGTAACTGCAAATTGGGCTTATTTGTTAGGTTTTCCAAGTTGCGTCTTTCAACAGGATGATATTTTCGGGTTGCTAAGTTGCCGTAAATCCTTCCATTTCTTTCATAAATGACTATAACACAGCGCTAACGCTGCTTTGAGCATCGTCAAGTTGGGTGAACCTGGGTGGGTCACGCAGATTCAGACAGGGGCCGCACCTCTGGGATTATATTGTATCGACGCATTGCATTGCCATATTCCAACCAATTTTTTCCATGTCAATATGGCTCTCATGGAAATTATTTCGTTTTTGTTGCAGTTATTTTCTACGAACGAACCAATATGGATATACAGCACATCTGGGCCCACCCATTTAAGGTGTTTAGTGGACGTGGTGGACATAATGGAAAGAATGTCCGTAAACTTCACACGATCGTGCTACAATGGCGGCCGCAAGTAATAATAACGTAAGCATGAATAATATATGAATGAATATTCGCGATGCATTTTTTGCAGGGTTTCTAGGCTATTGCAAGGAATATTTGATCAGCGCCGAAAAAAGCACATGGATGTGAAGACTTCAGGTATGTTCTGTAGTTCTGCTATACTTTTGCACGGTGACGCGGTGGTCTTTGACACATTAATTATCGAAAGTGATCCGAATTGAGGCTTCCTTCTCCACGCACCAAATACTTACACGCGCTAGCAAAATCCTAGTTCTCGTTTATTAGACACTACACGTGACAGTCTTCTGCATTTTCCCTGCTGCATAGTGCCCCAAAAAATTAAATTATGGGGTTTTACCTGCCAAAACGACTTTCCGATTATGAGGCACACCGTAGTGGAGGACTCCGGAAATTTCGACCACCTGGGGTTCATTAACGTGCACATAAATCTAAGTACATGGGTGCTTTCGCATTTCAGCCCCATCGAAATGCGGCCGCCGTGGCGGGATTCGATCCCGCAACCTCATGCTCAGCAGTCCTACACCATAGTCACTGAGCAGCCACGGCGGGTTCCATAGCACCCAATAAATGTAAACAGCCTGGAATGATGTCACAGTTATAACGTTTTTTTTCTATACATTACCGTGTCACCCCCTTCTACCGCATTTTTATAGGTCGACGACGACATCATACTTATTGAGCGCTCAAAATGGCGGTGTTTTCGTTCCACGATTGCTCCACGTACAAAAGCATTGCCACTCTCATATTCTGGGTGACTTGAAAGTACATATTTTGAAGCGTCACCAGCGATAAAATGACATCAGTCTGCCTCCACGAAGCAATGCTATTTTGGAGCTAATGAAGGTTCTCTTCATCAAATGAGTAAAGCAGTGAACAAATATTGTATTTAACGCATTCTATTTTTCAATAAACTATGTTTTAACTTTCAGGTCCTCTATTCAACTTTCAAGAGGATCTGCTCTTCATGAGCGATGACTGCAGCTGTGCAGTGGTTATGACAACGAGGAATGTTTGTGGTTCGTTTACTCTCTTTAACGCTCCTTTCTGATGATTTCTGGGGGTCATTTTCCAGAAGCATTTCTATTTGCAAGTCCTACATACTGAAGTGCAACCATAATTATATTGTAGGTTTTCATGATATTGTTAAGGATGGGATCGATTTACGTACAATATGATAGGTGGCTAGCGTAGTGCAAGGGACAGGACAGTCATGTTAGGTCAACAGGCAAAGGCAAGCTCCTCGCGCACACCTCTACATTCACTTCCTAAAGCTATGTCGTGCAGCATGACAGTTTCTTGGGTGGGAGATGAAGCTCTCCGAGCGAGTTACATAGCCAGATGGTGATGCAGTTTGAGTCCCGTGACGTGCACGACTTGTGTTTTACGCGCATGATGACTGTTCGAAGTCACTCTTGCGATGACGTACGTCCTGTGACTCATACGTATCGTATGACGTATGGGCTGGTGTATTGTGACAGAAATTTCGCGTAAAGCCCATTTTTCTGGACAGGCGTACAAAGCACAACAAATTCATCAGGCGCGAATGTGGGGAGAGGAGAGAGTCCGGAACAGGGCTCGTAACCGGGCTTTTTTAGCATGACATAAAGTCTGGCCAACTGAAGAATCATCGTGTCGAGACCAGGGTAGAATGGTGTCGATGAAGCTTTGAGGATTACGAGCTTACAGAAGAAAGAAAGGCACGTAACCTGTGAATTCATGTTTCGTAGTATAGTAAGCTTACGTAACAAATGTTAAAATAGTCTCCATTTTGTGAATTAGGGAGACATTTACTTATTTACTTATTTATTTGGTACCTGCTTCGCCACTCAGGCATTAGAGCAGGGAGGGTACAACTCATATGAACAAACACTCAAAACTGCATTCATAAAGCATGGAAGAAATTATAATTTGAACAAATACAGGCAGTGTCAGGTGGTAGAATATTGCAATCTCTTCTAGTGCGAACAAAGAAAGAATATTGGAAAGTACCGCTTTTAATAGGAGACACACATATTTTCAATTTGTGATCTCGCCTTCTATAAACATATGTGGGTGGCTGAAAACAAAATTCCTTGGCTATCCCCGTTTAACCCTTTCAGGCGCCACTTGCAATTATGCATAGAAGAAAACCTTTTTATATATAAACATTCTTTTTGGGACCTAAGAAACACAAAACCATCGAATTCTTGAAAGTTATCATGAAACTTTATTATTTGCAACATCGTACACAATTGTGTACACAGCGCCTCGGTGGTCACAAAATTCACTTGTGGAATGCGAGGAAGCAATTTCTCTCTTTCGTCAGGCACAGTTGCACGGCGCATTTCATGCAGAATATCCGGGTGCCTCGTGTGCACTTCTCGAGCTTGCACCTAATTCGCACCTTCTGGTCGCGGGATTCGGACCAATGGTCAAAGGAGTCGTAGTGCGCGTCGGTGCAAGAAAGCGATATTCTTGCTTTTTTGCCCTATCTTTGGTTGTGGTGCTTGGATCTCTGCAAGAGAAGGCCTTCCACGATTTTTCTCGGGTAGTACCGACTTAATTAATGCTTCGGCAGCTTGCAAGCGAGCGAAAATTCATCAAATATAGGAGTTTAGCTCCAGGCAGCGTTTGATTGTCATGGTGGTAGTCCAGCCAAGAATTGCAGATACCCAGGTTCACAAAAGGAAAAAACACTCTGTGTCCACTTCTTCAGCTTGCGTTTCCCCTACAGCAGCATCTTCCTCTTCTGTGAGGTTGGTGAACGCAGCTGCAACGCAGGCGTCGGTCGTTTCGCACGTGGCTTCTTCTTCGTCACTTTCCCCAACGTCTGAAACATTTATCAGCAATGAGCTCCAAAAGCCTTTCAGCTGTCTTTTGGGTTTTCTTATACTTGTTTTCATTGTAGAAAGAACGACGAATGGCCAAAAAACCTGGAAAGAAAATCAAAGCAACTCTCAGCGTTCTTCATTTCTGCAGCGACCACGGCGCTTTGTACACAATCGTGTACACATGCGCGTGCGAGCGTTAGCGTTCGGTCATCTCCTCAGAAAGGATAAAATTATCACTCCTCGGTACTTCATATGATGCACAAGCGCTTCTAATTTTTTTCGCTTGCCACAATAAAAAAAACCGGCTCTAAAAAAAATAAGAACTTGACTCACCGCTCTTTGCTGCTCCGGCGTCCGCTATTTCTTGTTTTGATATGAACATCTTCACCGAAATGCGACAGATGGTGCCCAAAATGCACATGGTTGTCAGTTTAAAGGTTGGGAATGTGCTAAAGCCAACCTAATAGAAAATTGCGCGCCCTAAACGCCAAAAAAACACCAGAAGTACAATGTACACAATTGTGTACAAGGCGCCTTAAAGGGTTAAGTAATCTTATTCTGAGATTTAGACGACGGTGTTCAAGAAGATGCCAAATAAATG
Source organism: Dermacentor albipictus (assembly GCF_038994185.2). Lineage (NCBI taxonomy): Eukaryota > Metazoa > Arthropoda > Arachnida > Ixodida > Ixodidae > Dermacentor > Dermacentor albipictus. The sequence goes on from NC_091827.1 coordinate 79,701,372, forward strand.
TGGAAAACAATCGGTGCAAGCACTGCAGTGATACACAAGTCGCTCACCTTCATTATTCTTTACACCTTTTGCATGGTTTATGAAATTCCTCTGTCCTGCGGGAAATCCTACATTGGAGATACGGGGCGTTGTTTCAACGACCGACTCAGGGAACATGCAAAATGTATAAAGAATAATGAAGGTGAGCGACTTGCGGATAACTGCAGGGCTTGCACCCATTTTTTTCCATGGTTCCGCGATGCGAGGATATCGGGTAGAAGGAGGCATCAGACATCGCGTGAAACATTGGAAGCCTTCTACATCAAGAAAGCGGGTCCGAACTGTGTTAGTGATACGTCGTTTTTTCTTAACGATGCTGAGCTGAAGTTTCTATCGCGCCTACTCTGATAAAACCTTGTACTCCATGTTGCCTTGTACACATGCGCGGTGTTTTGGAGGGCCATATATGTTGAGTGCTTTCACTCTCATTTAACAGTTGAAGTAGCGCCCGTGGTGTCGTCGTCTTTCATCTTGTGTGTGTTGTTTTTTGGCGCAATATCTTTTAAGTATGCAAGAAATAGGACCACTGCCATGTCGCCGGTCCCATGCCCCGTTGGCCGCTGCGGTCAATTTGTAGGCGAATTCCAGCAGCTGTGTCAGTGCTGTCCAGCGTCACATGTTGGCAGTTGAAGCGCTACAAAAAGTCCGATTCCGTCAGTGCCGGGCATTTTCGCAAATCCATCGTCACTGGAAGTAACTACCGCAGAACTGTTTCCAAGTCGCCGTTGTACGCCTTCCCTTCGGTGAAATCAGCTGCAGCATACTTTTTGTGCGTTCGACCACGACGCAAGTCTGTGTAAGCAGCATGAAAGAGATGGGCCCCTGCCATGTCGCTGGTCCCATGCCCCCATATCAACCATGTCGGTCAGGGTATGATTCGTGAGCTCAGTGATGCCGTTTTTGAGCGTGTTGTAAGGGGTCGAGTGGCAGTATTCACATCTGCAAAGACATTAGTTCATCTACGACGTCCTCAGTAAACTGCCGTCCATGATCACTAATCACAACGGCGGGATCCCTATGACTGAGAATCGCGAAGTACTGCAGCAAAGATGAAACGCCAGCTGCTATAGCCGAAGCAAGTGCCAGCGTCTTAGTATACCAGGTCGAAAGTTCCACATGCATGATATTCCAGTGACACCCGGCAGTACACATAGGGAAGGGACCCAGCAAGTTGACACCATACTTTCCCAAATGGCAAGGTCGGTGGTTTATCTGGCTGCATGACACCCGCAGAAGGCGTCGTTAATTGCTTATGGCGTTGGCACATTGCAAAGCTGGAAATGTACAGCTTGCCCGTTTTCTGGACCTTGAACGAATGAAAACGCTGGTGCAGTCGCAGAGCGTCCACGCAAAGCCAAAGTGGCCTGACGTGATGCCATGGTTCACGGCATGAAGGATCATAGGCATCAGTGCCTGAGGAACTAGGATGAGAAGCGGACTGCCGTCAGCAGAATATCTTGCCTGATACAATAAACCATCAACTATAATGAAAGGTGAGCCCAGTGCTTATTACCGAGAGGCGCAACAATAGGTCTTATTGAAGGATCATGCTGTTTCGGACGCTTTTCATGCAACTGCGGAATCCCATTAAACGTCGAAGGTTTTTGTCTTTTTCGGCTGATGAAAGTCAGAAACAGCTGCAAATATCTGTGGGTCGGACGAATGCCTTCTTTGTCGACCAGGACAGCTAAAAGACGTGTTTGACGCTCGCTCCAGTGGCACTTCTTTCCGACGTTTAAATCAGTGCAGCTTGCCGTATGCTGTCAAGCACAACTTCCCTTCGTTGGTTGTGCACGTGGAATATCTTGCTTTCAATGAAAACGTCGTCCATGTAAACCCTCCATTATTCCCATCGAAGTCCGCACAGAATCGCATCCGCAAATTGTTAAAATGTTGGCGGAACTTTAAATAAACCGAAAGCGATTACCTTAAACTCGAAGGGTGTATACGGCCTCTTGAATCCAGACTTCTCCTTGTCTGGGGGATGCATAGGTATATTCCAGTAGCCTGAACGCAGATCTACAGAGGAGAAGTACGAGTCAGAATGTGAACAGCCAATGGCGTCCTCTATATGTGCGAGTGGATACACATACTTCTTTGTCACTGCGTTTTGGTGCCTGTAGTCGATGCAGAATCACCGTGAATAATCTTTCGTCTTGACCAATACAACTTCAGCCGGCCACGGACTATTGGACTCTTAGATGACGGCCTTCTGTAGCATATTTTTAACTTCAGCAATCAGTTGCGCTCGGCTGAATAAATGGGGTACCGCTTCTGCCGTGTTGCCGAGAGAGAGAGAGAGAGATAGATATTAAACTGTATAGAAGCAAGTGCACGATCGTAGGTGACTCTTCCGCTGTGCAGTGCGTGATCGTCCCAGTCCAGAAGTCCAGCGGCCGTATTGTCTACGCTGTTCCAGTATTGATGTGGTGGTGTACGCGGGAGTGCAGTGGTAAATGTGGAAGCTCTTGTGCAAAGACAAACACTGAAGCATCGTGGGCAAGGAGCTCTTGGAGCGTTTGTTGGTGGGAAGAGGGAAGCAATGTCATCAGTATGCTCCTAAATTTTGAAAAGTGGTCACTGGGTAACATTCTCGCCTCCATAGAAGTAGCACTGTCCCAATGATCACAGCACCAGCTTCCTCAAAACGTGCGACCTTAAATCAAATAGGCCACTGACTCGGATGAAACATTCAACGTCCACACGCGCGCACAACTTTCCGCAACTTCGATAAGTGAGCGAGAGACAAGTATATTCCTTGTTAGAGTGTTGTCATATTCCGGTTCAATTATTCCTCAAAAAAATCAACACGGGTGTTGTAGCTTCGACGGGGCGGCCGTACGGAAGGGTTACGGCATGAAGCCTAAACGGCCGGGGCGCGCAGCGCCGCAATATAAGAGCCGGACTGCTTCAGTCGGGGACCAGACGAAGAATGAATCTTTATTTCTGAGGAGGCAACTTACAGGAGGCACTTACAGCGTTTGGCGCTGAGTGGCGCCCTGATGTAAAGACCCAAAACCGAAACCAGAAGTTACAGATACCAGATCACCTCTCCCTTGAAAGGAAAAAAGGATCTACTCGCTCTCCTCTCAACAAAAGTCACGAGTCAAAGAACACATGTTAGTACTGTAACACACATGATTACTGATACATTTTTACACAATTGAAAATGATCTCTGGCTTCCCCATTAAAAAAATGCACATGAACACTGAATATGAGTTATTGCACTCCTGATCTGCAGTTCCAGTACCCGTCTTGGGAAGACGATGAGATGCAGCCTTGCAGACACAGATAACACACAGCAAATTCACAAAGTACATAAGTATACAGTAACAACCAACTGGGTGCCCCCTGGGACAGCACTGATGGGTTGCTCATTCGCCCTGAGCCTGACTCGAGACAGTCTCTGTGGCTGTCGTGGATTGGCCTTGCGCGTAAAAGCACTTTACACTCCATAGTGCCCCCCCTTAAGTGCTAACGAAAAACTTTTTTTTGATATGAAAGACAAATTAGTATGGCGGCTACTACCGTAGTGAAAATGCATGCGTGTTTATGCTCCAAGAAATGTAACATACAAGAAATGTATGGTATCCTTTCTGCGGGGATGCTAAGAAATGAAGAAAAGTGTTCCTACAACTAGGATTCGCTGATAAATCTGCAGTATAGCAGTAAGTACAGCGTGCATATAGCACCGTTTCAGCTGCCAGAAATTCCCCCATTTGAAGGAGACTGCTTATGTCTTATTCAGCTAACGAACATGAAAGGAAATACTTTTGGCGTTAAGAGCCGAATTCGCATGGGAGGGTTGAAACCTCTGTAGACCTAAGGCAACAAGCTACTTGGAAACATAATCCCTAAATCGTTCCGAAGGTTGTCTGTGGCGTGTAGACCTACGGAGGACTGGTTCAAGTTGTAGAGGAGGGACAGCAGAAGTGTTACTCGTACAGGGGCTAGAAGGTGTGGCAGAGATCTGAGTGCCTTCAGGGGCAGTGTCTTGGGGAGGAGTGTCGTACGGAAGTGCAGGAAATTGTTCTGCACGGGGTGAACCCGGAGGTGGTGGTGGTGAGACTGGTGGTTGCAAAGAAGAGGTTGCAGCAGGAAAATGAGTACCAGTAGGAACTGGGAGAAAAGGTGGAAAACCATCGTCAAAGGATGTTCCATCATTGAAATGACTCCTTTCATTTGTTTCCCCCTGACGTACCGAGTACTTCACCAGTTTAGACGCGTTCCAACGCTTGCAATTTTCAAACTAGAAAGTACTTCGACCTACTTTGCGGTAAATCTTGAACGGACCGCAGTGTTTAGGACCAGATTTCCGTGAAGTACGTACCCTAACCAGATCGCCTGGCTGAAACTGAGGACATTTAGTTGTGCGATGACGATCCGCATACTTGTTAGTATTTTCCTGTTTTTTACGTACTCTAGTCTGCACTTCCTGGCGCTACTTTGGAGAAGCAAATTCAGGATGAATTGGAGGCATGTTTGCAACGTCCAGCCGAGTTCGTGGTTGTCGACTATGGAGCAGCATAGCTGGAGACACACCGGTAGTCATATGTGGTGTAAACCTGTAAATTGCCAAGTATTCTAAGACCGCAAGTCTGAGGTCTCGCTGTTCCAAGACAGCAATCTGAATGAATTATTTAAAGACACGGTTAAAACTTTCTACCTGGCCATTGGCCTGTAGGTAGTAAAGAGAGGACAAGAAATTCTTAATGCCTCTTTCCTTCAGGAAATTCTCGAACTCTGCAGAAACAAACTGTGGCCCATTATCGGACACTAAAGCATCAGGAAATCCTTCCCTACTGAATATGGACACGAGAGTGCATGATGGCTTCCGATGTGACGGAAGGCATAAAAGCAACTTCGCGCCATTTGGAATGATAGTCAACCATGACCAAAGCAAAACGAGCATACTGTGGAGCACGATCAAGAGGGCCTATTATGTCTATAGCTAACTTTTCCCGTGGTCTTAATGGCCATTCGACAAGCTGTAATGGCGCAAAAGATGGTTTGGCAGATTTATCTGCTTGTTGGCACACAAAGCAGTTTCCCACAAGTTCCTCAACTTGCCTATCCATGTGAGGCCACCAGTAGATGCTTCTCAATCTGAGCTTGGTTTTAGTAATGCCTAAGTGACCTTCATGAGCAATAGACAGGAGTGTCTGACGCAAGGAAGCAGGAGGAACGATACGTTCACCTCGGAGAAGCAGATTATCTATGTAGGACAATTCGGACTGTACAGTGGCATACGCCTGTAACTCTGGCGGAAGGTCCGCCGCAGTTCTCCATCCTTTTACTGTTTTGTCTTTTAATGCTTCGCACACTGGATCTGCCTGTGTGGCTGCTTGGAATTCCTCATTTGCAATACAAGATGAAACTAAAGACACTATTTCCTCATCTAGTGCTGGTTCACATTTGGGAGGGACAGGTAGGCGTGACAATGCGTCCGCAATGACATTTTGGTTACCTTTACAGTACTGAATGGAGAAATTGTGATACAGCAATCTTGCATTCCACCTTAAAATTCTTAACGGTCGCTGTCCAGGACCCTTTGAAGATAGCAATGCGACTAGAGCTTGGTGATCAGTTCGTGAAGTGAACTGTCGACCCCACAAGTAAACATGCCAATGTTCACACGCAAACAGACATGCCAATGCTTTCCGTTCGCCTCCGCAGGGGCGACCCCCGCAGGGGCGTCTGCGTCAGCAGCCGTTTGGTATGTTGCGACACCAAGTACCCGAGCACATGAGGGTTGGAGCCTAGCGCGTGCAGCCATGCGCGTCTTAGCCGTGTCTGGGGAAAGGGCATCCTGGGGGTTGAGCCGCTGCTGGGGGTTTGGACTGTTAAGGCCCCCCGGCCGAGGCAACACACCTCTTCGGCCTCGGCTTCATATAGACGGCACCTCAAGACTGAGCCGCCTGGAGGACATCGGCAGTCGTCTTTCCTGTCTCTGCCATCACAAATCTTTGTCTTTATCCCACACTTTTTACCTTTCCTGCCTCCTTCTCTCTTCTATTTACTTCCTTTCTCCTGGCGGCAATGGTTAACCCTGTATGGCTATCCAACCTTGTGTACAGCATATTCGGTTATAGTGACGGAGTACGACTGGCGTCGTGCAGACTTGTATACAAGCTCTGCCGTGTCCCCTCGTTGGGCTGCGTGGTAGGCGGTGGGCGGTGTTGCCGAATGTATACATATTTTATTGGAAACTTCTTTCCCCTCCCTTGTTGATCGCCCTCAGAAACGAGGGCGCACCGAAGATGTCTTCAAGTTTTTCAGACACCAAATGCAGAATTTCCCCAGCTTCCACGTTATTCATTCTCAAAAGCCAAACAAAGCGGTGCGAACCATTTCACCATTCCACGTCTTATAGTCCTTGACTGATGTTTTTAGTCCACGTTACAAGGTGTCGAGGATGGCAAGCCGTGACCTACTTTGGAGCTCCGCGATCGGAAACAATGTGAGAAACGACTGAAACTAGTGTCATTTGGGGACACCCACATAACAGTGACCCCGCCCAGTACAGTAAACACCTCCCGTGGTGTTGTGTCGGATGATGATTTGCTTGCGCTGACTGAAGCGGAACTCCTGGAGGGCTTCAGTGAGCAAAATGTTATCAAAGTGAGAAGAATTAAGATGACGCGAGATGGTAAAGAGATCCAAACCAAGCACCTAATAATCACCTTTGGTTCTAGTGTCCTGCCCGAGCACTCGATGCCAGGTACATCAAGCTCCGTGTTAGGCCGTACGTGGCCAATCCACTCCGATGTTTCAAATGCCAGCCTGCGCTTCGGCCACAGTTCGCAGAGCTGCCGAGGCCGCCAAACTTGTGCGAAATGCAGTGCCCACGAACACACCTCTGAAGCTTGTGAGAATGCTGTCCACTGTGTAAACTGTGACGTGGATCACGCCGCGTACTCGCGGTCGTGCCCCTCCTGGAAGAAGGAAAAAGAAATTGTAACGATCAAAGTAAAAGAGAATATATCGTTCAAAGAGGCACGCAGGTGGGTATAACCTGCCAAAGAAAATCTTTGCCGAAGTGGTGCGTCATGGGGCAGCGTCACAGCGGCCTCCGGTGCCTGTCCGACCCACAAGCAGTGGGTCGGCAGTTACGCCATCTTCCCCCACGGTGGTTGCAGCTAGCGCTGCTCCGCCATCTGAGCAGAAGGGACCATCGATCCCGGAGGTGGGCGCATCCAAGGCTGCCCCAACCTCCCCGGCCCCTTCCAGCGCTGCCAACAGCCGCCGCAGCCAAATTTTTCAGGGAGCCCCATTGACCTCCGGCCTGGTGGGCGCAGGGGTCTTGCCCTCCAAGGAGGGACTCTCTCTCTCTGGTAACTTCTCGCTCGCAAGAGCACGCGTCCGGAGCCTCACTAGAGGCAATGGACACTAAACCTGCCCACAAGGCGCACCAAATGCCTAAGGAGCGGCGAGGCTCCCTCGAACGGTTCAGAAGGACAAAACCCCGATTACAGGGCCTCGAAAGAGCTCTGTATTCTATGGCCTCACTTCCATTTCCGTACACACAGCACCTATCTACTTCCAATATGGATACACAAATTATTCAATGGAACGTCAGAGGTCTCCTTAGAAACCTTGATATAGTGCAATACCTCATCGACAAACACAATTGAAAAGTGCTGTGTTTGCAGAAAACACACTTAAAACCAAAATACACAAACTTTTTTCGACAGTATGTTACGTTTCGGAAAGATCGCGATGATGCAATCGCATAATCTGGCAGTGTTGCAATTGTAAATCAAAAAAGCATAGCGTGTCAACGCTTACAGCTACGAACGGCCCTTGAAGCAGTGGCGGTGGTTCGAGTTGTTCTGCTAAACAAAATTATCACTATTTGCTCGCTTTATATACACCCACATTACAAGCTAAGCAAACATGAATTTCAGTTCTTTATAGATGAATTGCCAGAACTTTATGTCGTTCTTGGCTATTTCAGTGCACACAACTACCTGTGGGGCGACCATCGTATAGATGTGCGAGGACGTCTTGTTGAACAGTTCCTTTTTTCTTCTGGTGAGTGCCTGTTGAATAAGAAGGAACCCACATATTACTCTCTTGCAAACAGAACCTGTTCTTCAATAGATCATGTCATAGTTTCCACGTCTATACTACCTGAACTTGAATGGGAAGTTACCAACAAGCCTTACGGCAGCGACCACTTCCATACACTGCTAAGAACATCTAAAGAAAACAAATATCCACCACAGGTTCCTAGGTGGAAAATCAATAGAGCCGCCTGGGAGAATTTCCGAACTCTTACTAGTATCTCATGGGCTGACATGTCTTTGTTAGGAATTGATGCTGCAGTGGAGTATTTTACAGTCTTCATAATAGATGCCGCATCTAAATGCACATCTGGAGTAAGTGGCTTGGCGTGCAAGCGGCGCGTCCCGTGGTGGAAAGATGAATGTAGGATCGCTCGTTAGAAACAAAACAAAGCGTGGGGGTTGCTACGCGCCTCGGCCCCTTCGGAGAATCTTATTAAATTTAAAAAAAGGTGAATGCAAAGGCAGGAGAACGTGCCGACAGGCCAGAAGGGAGAGTTGGCAGAAGTTTTTATCGGGTATCAAACCATATACAGATGAGGCCAAAGTCTGAGACAGGGTTATTAGGACAAGAGGGCGATAAGAGGGCCCTCCCTTTGGTTAGCACACAAGGCGATGCCGTGCAAGACCAGGCAGATTCACTTGGGAGTATTTTGAGAGCGTGTCAAGTCCTACCTATTATTCACAGTCTTTTCTCAAATATAAACAAATAGAAGAACGTAAGCCATCCACAAGAAAAAGTCGAGAGAATGAGTCTTACAACTGTCATTATAGTATTACCGAGTTGAGAGCTGCCCTGAGCGCATGCAAGACCTCTGCACCGGGATCTGACAGAATGATGTATGAAATGTTCAAAAATACACACAATGACCCCCAAGTTACACTACTCGCACTTTTCAACACTATTTAGGCTGTAGCATACCTTCCATGTGCATGGAAAGAAGCGATTGTGGTCCCTGTTTTGAAACAAGGCAAAGATCATTCCACAGTGGCAAGCTACCGCTTGATAGCCCTCAAAAGTTGCCTTTGTAAAGTATTTGAAAAAATGATTAATCGGCGACACATTCAATTTCTTGAACTGGGAAAAATGCTTGATCCCTATCAGTGTGGCTTCAGAGAAGGGCGCTCCACAACTGCTGATCTTGTAAGTATTGAAGGAAATATCCAGGACGCATTTGTACAGAAGCAGTTTTTCTTATCCATATTCCTCGATATGGAGAAAGCATACAACACAACGTGGCGTTACGGAATCTTAAGAAGCTTGTGAGAAAGGGGCATCCATGGTAATATGCTAAACCTAATAGAAAGCTATCTGTGCAATCGTATCTTCCGGGTAAAACTCGGCAATATAATTTCACCTCTTTTAACGCAAGAAACGGTTGTACCCCAAAGAGGCGTGCTGAGCTGCACGGTCTTCATCGGGAAGATGAACATGCTTCGTGCTTCATTACCACCGGCCATCTTTTATTCTGTTTACGTGGACGGCATTCAAATAGCTTTCAAATCCTGTAACCTCTGAATATGTGAGAGACAGGTACAGCATGGCTGAACAAAGTGTCAAAGTGGGCAGACAAAAATGTATTTAAGATCAATCATATAAAAAGTTCTTGTGTTATTTTTACAAGAGAGGCCTGATTCCAGATCCTTGCTTAGAACTGTGTGGACAACAGATACCTGTAAACAAGGAGCGCAAATTTATGTGTGGTATACTTGACTACAGACTCACATTCGTCCCACACATTAAATTTCTTAAAGAAAGATATCTAAAAACAATGAACATAATGAAACTTCTATCCCAGACTGCATGGGTAGTGACAGCAAGTGTTTAATGAATATTTATAAGAGCCTCATTCGATCTCGATTGAACTATGGTGCCGTGATTCATCACTCTGCCACCCCGAGCGCGCCCCGAGTCCGCCATCTGGGAACCCGACTGGCCACTGGCACTTTCAGAACAAGTCCCATACAAAGTTTATATGTAGAATCAAATGAGTGGTCACTTCATCTGCAGAGAACATACATCAGCCAAACATATTTTCTAAAACTCCACTCTAATCCTCAACATCTGTGTTTTATTACCGTTAACAATATGACGTATGCTACACCCTTTCGCAATCGTCCCTCCGTGAGACAGCCTTTCTCGCTGCGTGTGAGGGAGCTTAGTCATGCAAGTTACAAAAAACGTTAGAGAGATTGAAATCCAAATGCATTTCCGGAAACTCCAGTGCAAACACTCCTGTACCGAGTTCTACACAGACGAATTGAAGTCAGACGACGGGTTGTTCTGTGCAGCCGTCGGTCCATCCTTCTCGGAAACCGATGTACTGCATCCGGAAACTAGTATCTTTACGGCTGAGGCCTACGCACTGTTGTCGGCTGTAAAGCATATACAGAAATCAAAACTCCAGAAATCAGTTATATATACGGACTCCCTTAGTGTTTGAAAGCCTTGATGTCATTCTGTAACCACAAAAATCTGGTAAATAATGATCTTCACTCCGTCCTGTGTAAAGCATATATATTTAACCAGCATGTGATTATACGCTGGGTGCCAGGACATAGGGGCATCGAGGGTAACGTTCTAGTGGACTACATGGCCACATAAATTTCATTGCATGCAGTTAATCCTACTGCTTCGGTCCCTGTCACAGACCTGAAGCCTTTCTTAAGAAGAAAACTGTGAAACCACTGGCGACGTACGTGGGACGGAGAAGTAAATAACAAACTGCTTGTGATAAAGCCACAGTTAGGCTCTTGGCCCTCCGTAACAAAATCATGGCGAACAGATCACCTATCCTGTCAGGACACATATTTGGCACGCATAATTTTTTACTCACTGAAAATGATCCTCCAACCTGCGGTTGATGCGGGGAGAGGCTGACCGTCCTCCGCGTTCTCCTGGAGCGTCGGGCAGCTGAATCTGAGAGAAAGAAACATTTACCCCTAGCATACCGGCAGCCCATCCCCTTCATCCTGTAATGTTATTCAGCCCAGAACCGCTATTTGACACCAACGCAGCCCTAAGTTTTCTGAAAGATGTTGTATTGCATGTTGTTAGCCCCACATGTTCCTAGAGTCTCCTCTCTTCAGGGGATGCCGCTGTGACAGCTCTTTCATATAGCACATGCCTCTAGGCCCTTGTGCTTCAAGGGCTCTGGCGAGGTAGCAGTGCTTCAGGTAATTTTACCATCTCATATATTTTCTATTTTGCACCATTCTTTTGCGATGGATTTTAATGCTCATAGAACACGTCATTTGTCATTGACATCATCTTATTACAGGTAGTTTTTACGCACTCTAGAGCTGCTATTTTAAAGCCGCTTTAGAGCTACACCACACCAACTTCATAGAACTCATACCTACATTGCAAACTCATCACCGCCGACGTGGCACTCTTTGGCCATATCTGGCCCTTGCGCCAATAAAAACCATACAATCATGCTTTCATTCTCATTGCCGGAAAGCTGTATCGAAGTTATTTAAATGGTCTTTTACTCACAGTCGTAACAAAAAGTTTGGTAATACTACTAGCCAAAAATACCCAAATCACAGGTAACTCCATTACCGTTTACTATCAGCCGCATATTTACATTATGACTAGGCTTATTAACTTTCAATGTAACACTGCTTCAGCGAGCATTAGATTAATTTACATTACTAGTAAAACATCATATTATCGCAACCACTTCCACTTGCAACACAGACGCAGGATTCTAACTGCATCGTTGTTGCCACCTACGCTGTAACTCTTTTCACACTTAGTATTTTCGTCTCGCAAAAAGGCAGTTGACTTCAGCCAAAACAGTGCATTTGAAGGAATCTAAATTGAACGCCTCTGTGTCGAATTGATCGGCATAAGGAATGATCGCGGATACTGCTGCTTCATTGCTATCATTTATGTGTAACTGCCACTACAACGGAGAATAGTAAAGCACATTTGCCTGTACAACGAAGAAATTTAGGCATTGTCAACAGCTGAGTTGTTCCTTCACAACAAAAGCCACGTAGCCCAGACACTACTACCCTCCGCACACTTCTCCAAGGTAGGTATTCTTGGACGATCACTTTCGGCGGTACTATCGCCTTCGCCTTCTGTAGTGCTCAACCAGTGAATCAGCTCGTCCGGGTTTGCTCAACCAGCCACTCGCGGCGAGCACGATGCCCGAGGTGACAGTCTCGCCTAAGGTGATCGACCCAGACTATGTCCCTACGATGCGCCATGTATTTGCTTCGGGCTAACTGCAGCGCTGGGCACGCATTTGACGACCATGCCGATGTCAAAAGTTGTCCTGCTGAGCTGACCCAGAAATTGTAAGCTAGTGCCTGTCTTGTCCTAGCATGTCGCCGTGTGCTACGGACGCCGAATATGTCTCAGTCTACGACGAAAACATGGTGACAATGGACGACGTCTTCAAAGCCATGATTGGATAGAAGGGATACCGATGTCAATGAAGCCAGTAGTGGCAAAGATCCTGCTAACGAAGCAAGGTTTTTGAACATAAGGGAATTCAAACCAGTATTAGACGATTCACAGCTTTAGTTCTCGTAGCTCTTGCGTTTCGCCGCAAAGGATGCTGTGGACATCCATGCACTAAGGTGGGCTGCAGCCGCATATTCTCTCAAAGGTTCCATAAGAAATTATTGAATATTTCACTGAGTATTTCTTGATTCATGCTAAATGGAGGTATTGTTTTAGTGAACCTGCCTGCCATGCGGTACTGCAAGCCGTACATTACGTGTGGGACCATTACAACTAAATGAGGCATATAACGAAATATTTTAGATTTCCCGAACCCTCTTTCATAGAAGCGTTTGAGTGCAAATGTTGACTTTGTTGATGAGGAACAGACCTATCGCATATGTTATCTTGCGTTTTTAAGGCATACCAAACCATGTATCACAATCGACAACACTACTTTGTGATCCAAAACAAAATATCTAGAGAGAACCTCTAAAATTTGAGTTTGAAAATGTCTCCCACCAACCTCATTTTTCCGTTTCTAAAAATCTCCTGTAATATTACATAGGTAAGTTTGCTGCAAAAGGCGCGCTATAACGTAAAGCTATTCCAAACTTTTCTGTTCCAATTCGGCAATCAGTCTTCCGCGATAGGCCAAAAACATTTTTGGGACAACCTCATTTCGCCTGTTTGCCACGCGACGTCACGAAAACCACAAGTGCCCCTCATCTCATATTACGTGTACACACTGATTATGCATGATTGAACTGAACAAAAAAAAAGGCTAGTTCTGATTAGACGCCTTTTCGCCATTGGCTCTCTGCTATTGGTCAATGGTTTTCGCGCTGAACCAACTTTACGTGTCTGTTACGCGGCATCACAAAACCAGAAAAACTCAACGCGTACGCGTTAGGGTTGCGTTATTATGCAGAACAAAACTGATTTTTTTTCTGAATAGCCGCAGGCTGCCCCGTTCTGGAAGACATAAAAGATGGCTGCCGTCGATAGCTCCCGCACTGGCTACTTACACCTGTCGGAAAGCTTGGGTTTATGTGTGTAGAAAAATCTTCTTGCGCGGTCATTTAATGTTTTAGAGCGCTTTCGGCATGTCTACGACCTCACTCTGCCATCTCTGCTGAGGATCCGTTTTAGCGGCGTTCTAAACCTGCCTATTTAAAAAAAAAGTGGATCATTCGCCGACGCCGACACCACCCGCTTCATTCGGTTATTTATGCTCAGTGCGTTGGCTCGGCCCCATCGATACCCTCTCCACTTGAGCGTAATCCTCGCCTCCTGGCAGCCAATTACAAACAAAAAACCGCTCCATGTAGGCACTATTCTTTATTTTGAAAGCAAAGAAAAGTCACTTCCTATAAACTAGCAGACCCTTTGATTGGGCTGTTGAGGCAATGTTGCGGGCCACCACCCCATGCTTGCGTCGGTGGTTACACAAATTTGACGTCAGGAATTGGAATGAAGACGTCTTGCAACTATTTTATGTTATAGGGCACAAGATCTTGTCAAGATAACCTTGTTGCCCTTTTATTTCAGCGGCATGATGGTTTCATCTAAGCATCGTCGAAATCGGAGATAAGAAGGTACCAATACTACGGCGCGCGCACTTTCATTTTTGTAACACTCATCAACTTTTATCAATTAGCTAGTTTTCGTGAGTAGGCCTCGCGGAAAAATGTCATAAATCCTGACAGGACATTTCATATGCGATGCATCTTATTCGACCAAGGTAGGCGAAGTTTCTTAAGTACATTGCACCTATGCGTTTGTTAGAAGAGTCCGTTTGTCCTCGAAGAACATACTATGATGTTTTACATATATTCTCAGAAAATATTCTTATTACTGACCAAAAATCTAAATTGGCAGATGGTGGCACGTAAAGAGACAATAAAACTTATGTCGATATTGGTATTTTTCTCTCGCATTCTTTATTTTTTTGCTTCTTACCAAAATACAATACTCTTATCTTCACATTCAATAAATGGCGAATATTTTTAGAGTAAATATAAATATATTAGGAACGCTATGAATGGTTTCTTAGCATCTTGTTATTCGATATATTAATGATATATATTATTAAATTGCAAGTTGGAGAAAAGTAAAAAAGGTCAAGGTGAGGTATACAATGTACAGCTCCGGCAGATGAGGTCAGGAGACATAAAAATAGGCGAGCGCCCATTTGGGACATTGGGAACCACATGCGGACCATGTAATATAATAGGGCAGCAGCTTCTAACAAGGTCTCACTAATCAGATCAAGCAGCAGTTTTAAAGTACAAGAATCTAGCTGTCATCAGAAGTGAGGCCACCTTCACATTGAAAGTAATAATCACGATTGAGCCAAATAATCAGTAGAATACACTTATACGGCTGCATCATTCTGAAATATCACGTATCCATCCGGATAAATTGTTATAGCAGCACACCAAGCGTCTGGGGAAGCCACACCAAAGGTCTTTAATGTCACCTGCTGAAATATAGGTTCACACATCAATAAAAAGCAGTCCTCCTAAAGAAAGAATGATGGCCACTAGAATTTTATATTTGACATCAAATGGAAAGCAGGCCTGTATAAGGTTCAATTTTACACTGGAAAGTAACCCTCTCTTTTAGGAGTTGCATTCTACAGAACGTGTTTCAGAGCCTGCATCGACTTTTGATGCCATAAATGCCCTGAGTATTTGATAAAATAAACATTGTACCGTTCTAAGTATTTAGGCGTAATTCATAACATCTTAATAATTGAGTTATTGTGTCAGAAGACAATTAGGTACGAAGAATAAATAAACGTGCGTAGTACATCTACATAGAATTTAGGGGGTCTCTATGAGACAAAGCTCATGGACACCACTGAAACAAAAACGATGGTCTGAGTTGTACATTCAGAACTTGTCGTCTTCGGCGAATACTTAACCCATTTATATGAACAAAAACCTATGCCAATATATAGCTCGCACGCTGAAATAAAATATTAGTCTTGAAATTTAGCACATAAAATTTAACAATAAATGAATCAAGGTTTAGCAGCTGCGTTCTTTAAGATAATGTGAAAGGGTAGCCGTTTTGTCAGTTGACTTTGTCAAAGTGAAGACAATTTTGATGCTTTTCCAGGTAGAGTTCTCAGGTACGACCTGAGAATTAGGAATGCCTTCATCACAAAGCCCCCTCAGAAGAATTGTCTGAAATGGTTCCACAAGTACGAAAAGCATGGAATTGTTCTCTACGACCCAAGCTGCCAGAATATACTTGCGCAACGGGGAGAATCACAGCCGTTTGAGCAGGAAAAAGAACGTTGCAAGGGTGGAGCTCACTGACTCTCTCGTGTAGTCACGAGAGAATAACTGCCTGGAAACTACTCACATATACAACTGTAAAAAAATTCAAAACTGCAGGTGAATTTCGAGAACTTGAAAGGACGTTTATATATATATGCTTTGAGAGGCAAGACATCTAAGTATTTGTATACGCGATGGCAAAAATCTGTTTTTGTAATAAAGGGCCTCGCTCTCTCTCTCTTCTACACGAAGCAACACACATTCATTGTCGGAATGTTTGGCCCCTGAGTTAGTGAACTGTAAAATTGTATTCCTTGAGTCTTACCACGCCACGGTTAACCCCCACTTAGAATTTTGCTGCACCACATTTGTTGTATTTCGAGACAATACACGGCGCTACCAATTTATTTTGAATAAATATGCAATTCTAAACAAGGCGTAGAATTTTCGTACCAAATGTACATAAGACTTTGTGTAGGACTGTGGTTTGCTAGAAACCGAAATGCCACCAGCAGGCTGATTTACAAATCGTTTAGGAACCTAAATTTATCCTGTAGTAAGGAATTGTTTTCCCTAGAACTATTTCATGCGGAAAAGGACTCCGAAATAGATACAACACGACAAAAATTAGATCTAGAGGATTTATCACAGTGCAGAGAGCAGGGCTCTATAGTTGTGTATCGGCACGTGACGTATTCTTTGAGAAACGTACAGCTTTATAAAGTTTTATTTTGCAGGGGCTCAAAAAGTTGGATTTTATTTCCGTCAAACGATACGTTGTCTCTTGAAATATTGAAAGCAAAAAATTTAGCTCCGCCCGAAAAAATAGCCTATCAGAGGTACTGGGACTTCCTGTTCTATGTCGCAGTTCACGCCAAGTGCTTCATTTTCGTAGGCGAATGTTCTTTACGCCATCTTTAATTTATTTTTTTTAATCCAGCCAAGAGATTTTACCATGGTTCACGCTGTCTTGTTTTTTTTAATGATGAAACTTATACTTGCGCAGGTATGTGCTAGGGGTTTTATTACACCTTTGCCTAAAGTCCGAGCCAATGTGCGGAAATGAACAAATATGTTGAAAAGAAAGAACGATTCCCACTTTACTTTTAGAAAACACTTCCGTAAACAAGTGAAAGGAAACGAATTTACCTATCCGAATATAGATTCTGGAACCACTGGGCCCTGGTGGCATGAAGTTCGCACATCACCAAATGCACTATTATGCGAACGTCGGAAAATCACTTTGCCCACGTCTTTTTTTCAGCGGTTTATTGTACGATAACAATACGAACCCAGCCGCCCAAGTTGTGTTGCGCTAACATCGCGCTAAAGTGAAACTAAGTCTTATTTCTAATATTAATTTTCTCGAACCATTTACTACACAGATTGGCATTAATTTTGCAAGATTAGGGAAGTGCGAGCACAAACACGGCTCAGAACTTAGCCTAGAGTGGTTGGCTAACAGTTAAAGAGGATATCAGTGCGGGGACAAAGAAAGTCCAGAGTGAACTGGAAGTGGACAGGATGGATAGCCGCCTTGCTCATCTATAGAAACAAAAACGCCACTGCTAAAAAGATGGAAATGGCAGAAACTCAACCGAAGGCTTCGAAAAAAAATCGCTGAGCTCAAAAAAACTACAGAAGATTACAGCCAAATGCTGAGCAGACAACAGTGGGATGAGGTCTGCAATTCCGGGGATGGACTGATGAGAGTTGGAGTTAAATGGAACCAACTCAAGCGTCTGCTCAATGATACCAATACTAGGTCAAACAAAAGATAAGTGATAACGAAGGTTCTACAGGAGGCATCGCAATCAGAGAAAGTCAAGGCCGTACTAAAAAGATTCACTTGCAAGTACCTGCCACTGAGCAACTCGAGTGACGAAGGCTATCCACCCTACAAAGGCTCTTCTTGCTCCGAGCCAGGTACCCCTTCAGGTCACGCGAAGTAAAGGAAGCCCTGCAGAATCTAAATGGCAGGTCGGCGACTGCTCCAGATGGCATTCCCAACCGGGCCCTCAGAAACCTTTGCGACGGCTCCATAGGATGGTTCACAGAGGATATAAATGGAATGTGCGAACGAGGGCTTGTCACGGATTGCTGGAAAATGGTCTCGGTCATCATCATTCCAAAGCATCGAAAATCTCCCAATGTCTCAAACCTCATACCCATTTCATTCATGGCCTGCGTGGGGAAGATGGCGGAACATGTCATAGACAATCACATTTCCAAGCACGTTGAGAAACAAGGATTGTTTCCGCACAACATGATCGGCTTTCATCCGGCCCTGTCCACGCGGGACGTGATAAAGCTAATCAAGTGTGAAATAGCTGACAACACCACAAGATATATAACAGGGTGAATCTGGAGAAGGCCTTTGAAAATGTATTCCATGTTCACATTCTGAATTCCATATCAGAGCTCAATATCTTCTACGACGTCTTCTACAGATACACAAGCTCGTTATCGTTGGGTATCGCAAGGTGACGCTCAAAATCGGTGACCTCAAGCCCGACAATTTCAGTTTGGGCTCCAGACGCCTGCCATGAGGAGCGGTGGTCTCACCACTCTTTTTACCATTGTAATGGAGAAACTATCGCAAAGCTCTCCAACCTAGAAGGAATCAATCATACGCTCTGCGCTGATGACCTCAAAATCTGGTGCACCGGAGGAAGCGAAGATCCTGAATTAGACTTACAGGAAGCTGTAGATCGAACAGATATTTACCTGGAAAATGCGAAGCCTAGATGCTCCCCGAGAAAGTCGGAGCTCCTCCTGCCTAATCTCCAGTGTCTGGCGAACGCTGTCTGGGATGCTAGCTGCCCGAGCCTCTATTCCGTCTGTGTTATGCCTTATTCTTTTTAGGAGCTTGCGGCTGGTGACAGTCAGCTGGAGCCTGGTGATCTGAGACTTGAGCTGCGTTTCCGCGACTTCTTCGAAGGTGTTGCTTAGGCCCATCCGTAACAGTTAGATTGCATGGAAAGAAACCTAGCCACACTAAAAACAGGGTATACACAGACGCGGCCGTATACCCATGGAACCGCAACACTAGAATGTTTAGAGTCGCGTTAGCAGTGGTAGACCACACGGGAGAACCAATTAGCTGCGTGACCCTGAGAAACTGCACGGTAACGGAGGGAGAAGAAGTCGCCGTAGCTCTAGCTGCGGTTGAAGGTTACCGCAGGAAGAAATCTCTGATAATTCTAACAGTCACCAAAACAAGATGCAGGAACTACATACAAGGCAGAGTTATCAAGGAAGCACGTAGAATCCTCCTCCAAACAGCATCCTAACAAAAACATAAATCATAGGGTCTTCTGGATACCGGCACACACCGGGATTGAGGGCAACTCAAGGGTGGTAAGCCTAGTTCGCAAACTCAGGCACCGAGCAGGGCAGTCGGAAACCCTAGAGGCCCCCTTAACGGTGGAGCCGACGTAAGCAGCAATACTTAACCTCTACAGAGGAAGGAGACTTAAATGCGCCCCCTACACATCGCTCACACAACATGAGGCAGTCAGCTGGCGAAGACTGCAAGCAGGTACGTTCTTCAACCAGCACACACTACGCAAAATGTTCCCTATCCAGTACAGGGATACATGTCCGTTCTGCGGTGCAACACCCAAGTTATACCACATCACATGGGAAGCGTAATTTTGCATTCCATAAAGTAAATAACCCAAGTGCGGAGCAATGCGAGGGTCTGCTCTCCAGCAGCGAGCTCGTAGCCCAACGGGCAATTGTGCAGCACGCCTGAGAGGCAGCAAGACTCAGCGGCGCCCTGGAATAAGGGCACCGGCCTTGTGAAGCGGCCAGGACTCAAGACATGAAGACACCGGCCCACCACCAATCTGTCTGACATATAGAGCAATAAAGTTTTTCGATTCCATTCCTCAGCTCCTCCTTTACAGACCAGTCAGGAGAGGTGCCAAACCTAATGGCTGAAAATCGTTGTTTGAAATACACATCAAACTCAACACTAAAATCGGCTGTACCGTCCCCAGAGTAGACACTATTCGGATCCTGGGCATGTTCATCGAGTCCAAAGGCTGGAGCAATACGACGCTCAAGAAGTTCAGAGTCAAGACTGAGAACATGGTCTGACTCATCAACCAAGATCAAATAGGCGTGGAGGCCTTCTGGAAGACAACCTCCTCAGGTTATTCAACGCCTTCCTCATGTGTCAAATAATTTATGGGGTAGCCATGCAAAACTCGTACAATTCCAAGAAGAAAAAATGAAACACGGTTATCAAAAGAAAAATATCAAAAAAGTATAAAGCATTCCATTACGGGCGAACATGGACCTCTTTATGCAACTAGGAGTGCACAACACATTGTACGAGATAAACGGGGTACAACAGGAGTCACCCAATCGACGCGTCTATCCTGTACCCCGGCTTGAAAAAATATTCTGGCGGTTCTTTGGATCAACTCTATCCTCATGGAAGAGCGGAAATTTCAAATGTCAGAAGATCAAAGGAACAACATACGAGTCAAACCATTTACCCGTAATGTTCATCATCAAAACAACGTAGGCAGACGCAAAGCAGGAGCCCTCGCCCTCCTGAAGTGTACCAAAGACGATGTTTCTCGGCATATCTTGTCGGCGCAGCCCAATATGCACAGTCGTATAATTTTGCCATTACCCTCGTTGATCACAACCAACAGACAGTGGATGCGGCTTCTCTGAAATACTGACCACCAACCAGAGTGGGGCAGGTTGCAGTTGCTTTAGCACTACTGGATAGGAGAAGATCCCAGATGCTCACTGATTCGTGATCCGCGGTCAGCGCTTTCGCTCCAGGTTCCATCGCTAAGTACGGTCACAAGATTCTGAAGAACAAGATAATGCCTATGCACACCACACGACAACGTGGTTTTCAGCGCACCTAGACCCCCAGCGTGACTTTTTTCCGAAGCTCAACGACATCGCCCATTCCCAAGCACGCGCACCAACGCACCAAGTGGGAGCAGGGTCGAACTCAGGCTCCGGGGTTCTTGAGTTTCGGGACACTCTCAGTGTTTTGAACGAAATCACTAAGGACTACCACCTGGGTAGGAGGACTTACCCTCCCCCTTGTAGCAAACTGGCTAGACCGCAGGCGTCCACTTTACGCATGCTTCAGGCATAGTCCTATTCAAATGTTGTCCTTTTCCATCCGATCACTCCAGAGGCTTTTAGCTCTATTGCCCCAACTGTGGGGCTGTTCGCCATCTCAAGGCCAAGCTCTGGTGATGCCCCTCGTTGCAGGAACGCAACCGCACCACGGAAGAAGAATCGAGTTCTGCCACCCAAAGCTCAGAACTTTCACAGGAAACTTGGGCTATCCAGAGAGCTCATGATGCGGTTGTTAGGCTCGGCCTACCAGCCTCAGCGTGGGAGCACCCCGCAGCTCTTCTCTAGGGTAAAACTTCTCACGACCGTGTAAATAAAGTTGTTTTTCTGCCTGTCTGTCGGTCACTGAGATTTTGCTGCAGAACTATTTTTAATTAAAACAATGGTTGGTCTTTGCAGAACAATTGTCGCTTAGGTGCGCGTCAAGCAGCCAGTGGGCTCCTCTCTAGCGCTTCTTTCTACATACGCTGGGACATCTAGTAGCACTGCCGAAAACTTCCCTCAATTCCTCAGAAACCAATAGCGTGACAGGCTGCTGCCTGCGTAATCTCACATTTCCGTCGATTGCCGCGCACTCAGTGGTTCATACTCAGTGAACTGAATTATTGAGAGGTTCTGTAAACAGCGGCGTAAACCCAGTGCGTTCATGGTGTGATTCACTAAAGCGTTGGTGTTAACGTTCTTTGAAAGGAAACGAAACGAAGGAAAAAAACTTGGCACGTTGTAGACGATCCAATACGTCGTTGATGCGTGGCAATGGATAAACATGGCGCTTGGTGACACGGTTCAACTTTCTGTAATCTACACACAAGCGTACCGTGTTGTCTTTCTTTCTGACTAACACTTGAGTGGAGGCTCACGGGCTTGTGGACGACTGGATCACGTCATCTTGGAGCACCTTTTTTACCTAATGCTTGATCGCTTCCCTTTCAACTGGAGACACTCTGTAAAGATGCTGACGAACAGGACGTGCAGACTCATCCGAAATAACGCGGTGCTTTGTGATGGACGTGCGCTGTACTTTGGACAACGTTGAAAAACAATCCGCAAATTCATTCGTAAGACTCATTAGACGGTCTTACTGATGGTGTGGCAGAGCAGCGTTAACGTGAACGCTTTCTTTGAGTCTGGGTATGCTCAGATTGCTGAGACTGTGCGATTTCCAATGAGGCAATGACAGTAACATCAATGATTTCACGAAGAAATGTGATTGTCGTTCCTCGCGGTACATGCCGATACTCGTTACTAAGGTTTGTTGACAAAACGACTGAACATTTGTTTCGCACCCGAAGAATCGCTGTGGCTATGCAAATGGGATGTCTGCCTCAGCGATTGCGTCGGCGTCGTCTTCCATGTCGCATCGGACAAGGGTAAGCATGCTGCTCTTGGGTGGCAACGTGACGTGATCGTCTGCTACGCGAAGCGCGATGTCACGGTCATTGTCATTACTGTCCGCAATGGCATGCGTAGTAGCGAAGCTCACTTTGAACTTTTGCAGGTCGATGATGGCACCGTTTGCCTGAAGGAAATTCTTGCCGAGTATAAGGTCCTTTAAACATTCAGGAAGAATGATGAACTCATCGATGTACGTGAAACCCCGAATGTTGACTCGTGCCGGGCACCGGCCCGTTGGAGTTACGAGGTGCCCTCCTGCAGTACGAATCTGAGTCCCAGTCCATTGCGTCGAAACATTGTTCAGTATACGCCCGAGATTCTAGCTCATAACAGACGTGTCCGCACCCGTGTCGTATGACGACGTGACTTCGTGGTCATCTATGGTAAATGGTATGTCGCAAGGTAATTGGTACTTCGCATTTCTATGATTAGAAGCAATGATATCAAGTAAACAATGACACGAAGGGCAACATAAGGGAAGTTACATGTAGTTACTAATCAAATTATAGAAACGATAAATAGATGGAAATATAAGTGGATGAAAAAACTAGCAGCTGGGGGAACGATCTGACTTCTTTGCACTGCAGGTGCGGTGCTCTACGCATTGAGCTACCGCAGCTCCATCTCCATATCCTCTTTATTGGGTATTTATGTACGACTACTAGAACTACCATTTACATGTAATTTCCCGTATGTCGTCCTTGGTATCATGGTTTGTCGGCTACTAATATTAATATTAACAATCGCGCGGCTGAGTTAACCCCCTTTCTTCTTGTTTATTGCATAAGGAGGCTCTCGAATCCAGAAACATTGATGCCTTCAGGTAGCACGTATTCATATCTATCTATATACTTATATATAGAGAGGGAGAGGGAGACGGAAAGTTCACATCTTTTGCGGTTTGCCCCCCTCCCATTTTGGAGAAATAGTTGGCACGCCACTGCAAGCAACATACGATCATACAAAATAAAATAAGGTACAAAGAAGCCTTCTGTCTCCTTTTGTTTGACTGCAGCAGTTCACTTTGTTTCCTTATATTTTAACAACAAATCTGCTAATTCCAGGAAACGCAGGGAACGTGCCTACCCGAGCAGCCTCATGAATATTATTAAGATGTTGCGAACATTGCGGCACGCTAGTGAAAAACATACCTTTTCAGGTGGTTCCCTTCACTACTGAACACACCTTGTTTGTGTAAACTGCTAGGCGCCATCCTTCGTGCTAAATTCCTCACACAACATGCGTGCTGATATACCTTCTGTGTAATCTTATTTTTCCGCCGCTCAGAGGTTCAAGTAACCGGGAGAAAATGAAGGTAGGGGGGGGGGGGGGCTGCATCTCAGATGACATACCCGAGGAGCACGTAACATCGGATATCTGTAAAGTTGTTGGAAACAGACATTTGCATTTAACGCTGAAAGTATATGCGTGTGTACAGACGAAATGGACAACGATGAATCTTAAAGTCCAGCAATGGGCCGCTCATTTGCAGCTATCCCTGTTCAGAGGCGACGCTTCGCCGGTGGAGCAGCGTTGCTCTTATCTCACACAGACGCTTAAAAAGCGAGAAAGGCATTATCGTTAGAAAATGGGCATAGCTGCGAAATCGCGGCTTGGGTATAGAATCATCCTTTAAATTCAACACAACGTGCCAACATAATTACTGTTCTATTTTCAATTTCTAGATTTCCTGCACTAAGCGCCTCAGGTTTAACTTGTTTTGACGGTGACAGTAAGTTCTGGAGCTACTTTAATTCAACGCTAGGCGAATACTGTACACATCTTGAGATTGATTCCGCGGAATTTCAATTGACGTGCAATATAGAAACCATGGTATATTTCTTATAAAAAGAGTAGTCACAGGAAATGGTGACAGAGCCCGATAAGAGTATTGGAAAGTTTACAAGCTGCATTTGTTTGTTTGGTATTCGCAGAAAACTCACAAAATTACCTCGAGATGAACATTTTATAGAGCAAGAATTATAAAATTTGAACTTTTTTCTATAGATGAAGCATTAGGAGAAGAACTCCCAGCAAATAAGAAGCTTTGTACATGCACGCGAATGAGAAAATTGCCTGAGATAAGGAAGATGCCACAATTATGAAGCTAGGCGATTGCTAAAAATTTACATTATCGCCTTTCGTTTGCGCGTTGTGGATGTTGCTAGTACACATGGAACTTGTGCACAGACCAGATACGGCGTGCATTATTCAAAACAGCTTCAGTATTTTTGTAGTAGTTTCAGTAGTAGTAGTCAGTAGTAGTAGTAGTAGTCAGTAGTAGTAGAAGCTTGAGTAGTTTTAGTTGACTTGGATATGTCTTGGAGTTGTCTTGGAACTCATATCGCGCACAAATGTAGTGTGTGCACAAAACAAGCAATATGGCAAATTGTAGTTGATGTTTGATTATTCACAAGGAGTTGCGACGTGGTTTAATGAGGGAATTGAATTGCACGCTTGCTCAGAGGCCTGGTTCATGCGGATACTGCCACAGCAATTTATAAAACACATTTTCCTGCGGTAATATTTAATATCCTAAAGCTTGGCTAGCTCTAACGTGACATCCGCATTTAGCTTTTCGCAGACTGTCTTTATTCCACGACCATACATCGCGGTAGCTTGCAGGCTATGGCCTTTGACTGCTTAGCACATGGCTGAGAACCGCAGGAGTGTTCGCGGCCGTGGCGGCCGCATATATTTTGAGGAGAAAAGCAAAGAACGATGATGTATCCAGCGTTGCTTGCACTTGAAAAAACAACCCATGATGCGTGTATGCATGGGGAGTTTCCAACTACATAATTATTGAATATTGAACATGCTGGTGAATTGAATCTTTTGGAAGAGGGCTAATTGCTATAAGGTCAAACTATTGCAATATCCTGATGTCAAATTTACGTTAACACCGACGCGAGCATTGGGAGGTAACTCGAAGCGTTGTTGAAGAGACCAATCAAACAGACTCCTCATTTATAGGAGCTCACTTATGTTTGCTTTCAGAAACAATGGCATTGCCCATATTGAGTGGCTTTTTTACCTAATTTGCTGAGAAGAGGCAAGGAGTCCACTGACGTGGAGAGGATGACGGTGGGGCCAAGCTAGTGGAGTGAAAGTAGATTACCGGGTGAGGAGGGTGATGCCGGCATATACGATTGGGCCGCTTCCTATTGCTTAGCTGGAGAATCACTGCCGAACACTCGCAGCGAGCGGTCGCATTGCTCCTCGCTCCGACGACCACGTCTCGCCCGCTATTTCTCGCGCGCGGCTCCCTTCGCCTTCAAGCGCGCTCCTGAGCGCAGCCCTTCTCAGGGCTCATACGGGAGCCGGCATGGTTTTCTGAGCCGCTCTACCTCACCGAGGCCCCATATCTTATGGATGACGCTCCGAGAACTATTCCTGGCTTCCGCCTTGAACCTTCGTACGGCCGCAACCGCGCCATAGATCCGCTTCTTAAGGAAGCAAGGCGAATCCTGCAGCCACATCTACCTGGATTACAACCTCGTCTTGGGTGCGTGTCGCCTGCCGCCTTGCGCCGGACGTGCGGCTTGCACGCACGCTCCAAACATGCTCTGTGCGCTGCCACGACGCCCTCTGAAACAGCCGAGGATTACGGCTGCGGCGCGCGGTCGTACCCGCCCACGCCAGTAAAAGCGCCAGCATCCGCGCACACCCCAACTGAACTGGAGGCTCCCTTCCGCGTATTCCGCTTCGTGGTGCCTAATGCGTCTGATGGCAACCACCTCGCCGCATCCTCCACTGCAATGGACGATTCGGGGGGTGCTGATGAGGGGGTCACCACTTTGGCTGCCTCTGCGGACGCTGTGCCAGCTCCCCGTCGGCCGCTGACACCTCTGAGAGCTCCGGCATTTTTTCCTTGTCATCCGCAAGCATAGACAGTGCCGACACTTCCCTCTCCCGCATGGACTGGACCAACCCGCCTGTGACAAGTCCTGTCCGAACGGATCGTTCCTCGCTTTCGTCGCCGGGGGCCTGCCCGTCACCCCCGTCCAACAACACGGACTCAAGCACGCCCGCAGTGGAGCAGGCCCATGCCTGATTGCGGTGGCTGCTCGTATCGAAGAAGATCCCTCCAACGGCCCCTTGTGCCATGTCAATTGGCCGAATACGCCCCCCACTGCTCCAGACACTGAGGGAACAGAGGAGCTTGTGCTGAGCTACTCGCCCTCTCCGCCATCGCCCGCTGCCGGCGATTATTCCTTAGTCTGCCGACCCACAGCGGTGCAGCTCAAGAAAGCCGAAAAAAGGAGGCACCGCTTATGACAGTTAGTGGACTTCCCGAAAACTCCCTCCGGCGACGCCGGTACCACTCATGATCCTGCCCTCACGGTGCTGTACTGGCCCACGAAACGCCACTTTCCTCGCTCTCTCGAGAGACGCCATCGCCGCCCAGCTGTCCTGCATATTAGGCGTGAGACGTGTTCGCGTCAATTTCCACCGAAATGTAGTGGCTGCAGATGCGGCGCGCGGCACCGGCTTGACGCCTCTCCTTAAAGTGTACGTCACCGGCAACGGGGCAGTGCGGCAAAAAAGTCGTACCCAACAACTCCTGTGTGGGCATTATCTATGCTGTAGACCCTTCCTTTGTTGCCCACACAGTCAATGAGAACATAGAAGCCCCCGCCACTGTGCTTTCTTGTTCACGAAGTGGCGCGAATGTGCAGCTCTTCAAGCAACTGCGCCCCATTCGTGCTCTGACTGTCTCGGCCCCTCCACTGCGACCGCTGCGACGTGTTTGGCCACGACGGCGCCACCTGCTCGCGTGGCAGCCGCTGCCTCCGCTGTGGGGAGTCGCACACAACGAAAGACTGCCTTGCAGAGATACGACGCTGCGTTAACTTCGGTGGACATCACTCGTCGACTAAGCTGCGCTGTCCCGAGTGGCAGCTCTGGAGAAGGGCGGCCGAGCTGTTGTCGTCCTTAATGTGGCCCCTTTCGCTCAAAAAAAGCGCTTCTGCTGGCCGGAGCCCGCGTCACAGTGACCAAGCCGCACACAGCCGCTCCTACTCCGTCAGCGGGCATACCACAAAACCGATTCTACAGCGACGCCCTGCTTGGTCACAGCGCCCAAACAGCTGCAGCTGAGCCATCTCACGGCCCTCCAACCGCTCCGAGAAGAGAACCAAATAAACGCGCTCATAACCGCGCCCGCTGCAGCACTCCGTGCCCTGCTGGACAACTGCCCAAACATAGATGGCAATGTGCACTGAATATGGGTCATGGCTCTCGACGCACAGGAAGCTCTGCTTCAACATGACTGGGCGCGACTTGAGTGCCGCATACACCGAGGCTATATGCTTCCCCACGCACGCCCCCGCCGCTTCGGCTGCCGCTGCCGCATCTGTCCCTCTCTCACCCCACTTCTCATTCCCATTTCAGCCCGTGCAGTGCAGCTGAGGCGTCCTCTACGGAGAGACAGTCACTGCGCTGCACTTCATCCTATATTTTCAACCCCCTTCTCCTCCTCCTTCAAGAATCTCCTCTCTCATTGCTTAGCTGGTGGCTCGTCGAAAATCGCGGTGGCGTGCAACGGAATGTTAGAACTGCCACTAAAACGGATCCTCAGCGCAGAAGGCGAAGATTACATTGTCAAGCAAACAGTTAATTTGACGCTAACAAACAAAGACATCAAGAAGAACATAGGGAAAAGTACCTGTCTTTATTGAGTCACATAAATGACAAATTAATTGAAATGAAAGTGGGCGAGAAAGGAACTGGCCACAGGTAGCGTACGAACCCACGTCTTTGCATGACGCGTGTGAAGTTCTTACCGATTCACCTTCTTATTATTAAAAATATGATGCCCCGGTTCCCATTCTTCTCGTTTATTCCATTACGAGGTTCCCGAATAAAGCAACATCGATCCCTTGAGGTAACATGTGTGGGTTCATTTACCAGTTGCCGCCACCAGTGTAGATTACGTACTTGTGACGCACGCGGCAGAAAGCATGTTCTACATCCGCGGCGAAGGTTTGCGAGTGGTGACACTGGTTAACATCCCAGGGCTAGTTGAATAATAGTAAAACTCAAATACACGAAAAAGTGAGTAGGAAGACGGTGCCGCGGTAGCTAAATTGGTGAGAGCATCAGACGTGTAATGCAAAGATGTCGGTTTCTGTCTCGCCAACGGCAACTTGCTTTTTCATCCACTTTAATTTACATTATTTCACATGTTCTTTAATTCAGTTAGTAAGTACAAGTTTTTTCCGTATATGGTGTCCTTGTTGTCTTTGTTGGCTTCTTGTGATATGAGTATAAAAATCGGGTCCCAGGACTGTTTTCATTCTCTATCTTCTTTTTCCAGCAAACATTTGTGTTACATGCAAATAAGTCTACTCTGCAGCTGTGAGCGGTCATTTCCAGAGCAAACGGGGGGCAGTTATTTTCTATTTCTTTGGGAATGGGGAAGTGGTGGCGTATTCCGAAGGAAATGCAGTTCTTGTGTGGCATACTAATGCATCTTAACCACCCACACTTCACTTTCACGTAGTGATTTTTCGTGATTTTGCGACGTCGCGTGAGAGACAGGTAAAGTGGGCGCCGCCCTGAAGCTTTTGGCCATTTACACAGAGCTAATCGCAAAAAAGGTGTGGAATGCGAAGCCATCTATTTTCATTCTGTCTAATCGTGCATAAATAGGGAGTACACTTCATTTCAGACAGGAAGTTTTCGCGGTATTCCCGACATCGCGTCACCGATAGGTATATAGGGGGCGTTTGAAAATTTTATGACCAATAGAGGAGGCAGCATTCCACAATTAGGATAGAAAAAGTTTGGAATCACTTTATGTTATAACGCCCCTAGACGACGAGATAGGACAACATATGAGTACCGGCAAGCAAGTTTTCTTTGAAAACTGCGGCCTGCCTAATGATCAGAGCGTGGATCAGAACCCGGAAATTCTTTGTAACTTTCTGTTTGCGCAAGGCACAACGAACTTGAGGGTGTGCATTCGCGGCAGATATAGTAGCAGAGACACTTCGTACGCTGCGCATTTGTTACTCACGATAGACCCCATGTAGAATATTGGGATGCTGTAAAGTCGCTGCAGCGAAAACGCTGTGAGGCCAGCTTTTTCTACCCGGGCTAGATTGCAGGAAAAGGGAGAAGTGGGTGGGGAGGATTCGGGACCACGTGTCCCGGTGGAAGTTAGATTTTCCCGCACTAATGTGCAATGAGACTGTGTAGTGTGGGGGTAAGGTAGGAGGAAATGAATATTATTTACAGATCCCAAGTAACCGCACGCATTTCTCTCCGTAAAGCAACTGATTTGATCACGGCCAAGTGTCTGCACCGTGTGAACACTTACGTATAGTCGCGGAAGTTTGTGAAGTCGATTGTTCTCACTAATAAGCAGTCGAGCTTTAGCTGCATAAATGCGTTGAGGTTGTTTGTATACGTATGGGTTTTGTAGAGGATAGGTTTTTTTTACGACGGCTTCATCCGCATCGTGAATAATTCGTAGCTCAAACAGTGGACGATCTGAAATTGTGTTGCCTAGCTGCAGAGCGCATTAACCTCAGGGTGTGCTGAACTTAGGAAACCCAGTTGCCTACATCTTTTGCTCACCGCCGTTGCCACGTATATCACAAAGTGTTCCTCGGGTAGAGTGGTGTCACATTCTTGAATCAGGGCCCGTATTCACACAACGTCCTTACGGTAAAAGTGTTCTTACTAGCAAATAGTGATGTAAGAAATATTATTAGCAGCAGCGAAGAGCCAATGAAAAGCAGCCCTTACGAACGAATAGGTTTGTCATTTCCACCCCAGGTAAATGCATCGATGAAGCTTTCTTGTCTTCTGAGTGGCAATCGACATTTAATGCCATGCTTAAACATTGTCCAGAGTCTCAGTCAAAGCAATACCTCAAATGAATGGTTATAATGCGTCCACAACGTTGGTATGTGCGGCTCCTAATAGTCCTGGGATTGTGTGGCTGACCGTTTCCTCAGAATTAGTGTTAGACTAGAGAGGGTTCTAATTGTTTTCTTGATGTTTGTAATCATTGCCTAAAGGTTGTTGCACTGTTAAAGGTTGTTGCAATCATAGGAACTGAGACTTGTAACTGTCACCTAAAATTTGTTCCAATGCCAGATAAGAAGCTGAGAACAGTACTGAAGATGACGATGATCACTGATTTTACGCACATTGCCTTCCATCATGTGTGATTGAAGGCATTGTACATAGCCTGCACTTAAGGAGGGTGACATGGGCGACAGATTTGGAAGGGCCTGCTATGGTGGATTCGAGAAGCGGGATGGGGTCAATGATAAATGTGCCTTATCGGAAACATAGTAAGGCCCATAGTAACTTCTTTAAGAAGTGTACCTCACCCTGAAGCTGCAAAGAAGGACCACAACACCCCAGTTGATGTGGCCATCGCAGTGACAGGTGGTATAGACCGTTTTTTCGTAGGCGCCGCCATACTGTGAACGCAGTGGCGCCGCCTATGAGCAGCGCCATACTGGCTTGGGTGAAAGCGGTCTTTTGCATGGCAGGTATACGCTCGGCGGCAGGTTCTGGCGTTTGTTTTCGCGGTCGTGCGGTCTGTTTAGTATGACGTGCGTCTTCTACATGGTAAACGCTTCTGTGAGACGTGCTGAAGTGGTTTAAGGCGTCATGGCCGGAATTTCATCTGGCGCTTAGGTGGACGGAACACGCAGCGCGATGTGTGCGCGCATATTTGAGCCTGCAATCAGCCTCGGAAATTAGTTGTGTATTTCTGAATGTTCCAATCACTAATGTGACCTTATTGCAGTATTATCCTCTATTTCGAAGCTGTGGTTTAGGAGCCATGAAACATACGCGACGATCGTAACAGCGTGGGTACCCTTCTGCTACGATAGGAGCTGTGCTGTTCGAAGCGTTCGAACTGTTCGCTGCAGGTTACATTGCGTGACTACTTGGTTGGGTGGGTGAGGTTTCCACCCATGAATAAAATAGTTTTGGCTAGTAATAGCAGCATACCTCACAGCCTGAATTAAGCTTGTCCATCAAAGCGACCATTTACGAACTTCGCAAGCGTCCTAAGCAATAGTAGGTTTCTGGATTACAGATATCTTTGTTCTATATATAGCGCATGGTCCAAGTATACGGCATCAGCGGTTATATATTTATAAACGTTGTGCGGCGAACGTTAGCCCGTTTTCTCTTGTTTTTTTTGAGAAAGAGTATGATAACCGATTTTTTTTCGGTTGTGTTCGTTCAGTGCTCTACGACGCACTCACACGTATTACGGAAATTTTGTCCTCAAATATAGCCATCGCATTCTTTTTATGCGAACCCTCTCATATATTATGGCTGTATACAGGCCAAAAAGGCAATGCCGAAGCCCACAGCTTATATATGTATCGTGCTGGCTCACCAACCGCAGTGATCGCTGCATTGAGCAGCGCCATGGGCCTCATGCAGCAACGCTAGCGTAGACATATCGTAATTTCAAGCATACTAGGCTTGAAATACGTGAGAACGATGCCAGTGTATCACAAATATTTGATATCACCTGCCGCTCAGATGTTTCGTGGTTGCCTTAGGTTGGCCGTGCACGAGCATGCGCTCTTATGTTTTATGTTTTACTCTCTACGCCAATCGATCAGCCAGTGAGCTGATTTACTATTTAATGCTGGTAATACAGAGACGCCGGTTTTCTTTGTTGAATTAAATTCAATATAAGCAAAATAGTAAACAACACATACACGCACCGCGACTGATAATGCGCGTACACCGCGGCTGATTATGCGCGTCACATTTTTGCGCCCCCAAGACATATTTCTGCCTACAGTAGTTACCGATGCACCGAAAGGCTTCCCTGACAAACTTATATGAATAAACACGGCGTAAATGTCACAAAGTAAGATCTAAAACATCTCGAAATCGTTCCGCAGCACGCGACAGCAATACTTTCAAGCAGCGCCGCGCCGGATCGCCCAAGCCAGAGAGGAGGAAAGGCGCTCCGCGCGCCCTATCCTCCTCGCCCGATGAAACGGTCTATACATGCTGCGTTGCTTTTCCTGCGAATACTCACCGCAGTCGGTTGCTGCGCTGGCTTGCCTATGAAACTGTAGAATTGAGATCACGGGCACGTGCTGACGTCCCACCAAAGCGGCAGGAAGAAGCCTGATGAAAGGACGCATGAGGTTTCGTCCATGTGAGAGATAAAACGGATAAAAACCTTCAGCGTCATGTCTATAGGCATACATTTGCAAATGTTACAAAAGGTAGAGCGGCGTCCCAATCACGATAGTCAGGAAAAACATACATGACAAACACGTTTTTGGTAGTTCTTTTGAGGTGATCTGTGACGCCGTTTGTCGGAGGGCGATAAGCTACGCACCAGTTATCTTTTGGTGTACGGGAATTCCGGAGGTTTTGGACAACCTTTGAAACCAAAGCGCGGCCCCAGTCCGTCCAATAGCGAGGGGCGCCGCGTGATGTATTTCATCTGTGAAGAAAAAGCTGGCGACGTCAGTTCCACAGCTGGCTGAGGCAGCCCGTATGTTCGTGTCCGTATCTTTCTTTAAAAGTTCTCTTAAAATGCACACAGCGTATCAAAATTCCATGCAAATCAGTGGAAGTTTCACAAAAAGAACCACGAAGATTCGAACACAGCAGGTACATCTCAGCACAGTAAATCCTTGACATGCGAACTTTTTCGAGATCTGAACGGAAACCGCTAGAATTGCATTGCTGTCCGGGTACAGTAAATTTCAGGCCCAAGGCCGCAGAACAGCTCTAAAGAGATTTTCTGCCATTTAGTGGCGACTGGAGAACATACCACCCTAATCCAAACACAAACTGTAGCTCACCAAATGTCAAACGTTCCGCTATCTTTGGGTAAAAATGACGCACCGCCTTTGCCACACTATTGCTATAAGAAGTCACCTTCACTACGCCAACCGAAGTAATCCTGGGAGTAACTAGCAGGTGAGAGTACAATGCTTTCGCTTGATTTTGTGACCATAAGTCTAAACTTTATTAACATTCACGTAAATGTCTCTGGAATATGCGCATTTTTTCATATGTCGTAAAAAACCAGAAATATGACGTATTCATCATAGTGAAGGACACCGAGAAAAGTTGATATTTAGACAAGCTCGTGCGTATGCCTCGCAGAATGAAGAAAGCCTGGCAAAATAAAATGAAAAATAGAAAGCACAAGCACATGCTAGCAACCAAGAGTATGTTTCTAGAAAACGTGTATTCGAAGGCAATGTGAAAATATCTCTTCCCCAAGAAGACACTGACAATAAATACGTGTACAGGACGCAGGAACGACACTAACTGCTGGAGTGTAATTAATTTTGCATTATAGTGCGAGCTCTTTGGCACTATGATCATGACAGGAGGTTGGAGCGTTGACTTGTACTAACCAAAATGTATATCTCATATTT
The DNA here is from genome assembly GCF_038994185.2 of Dermacentor albipictus. Classification (NCBI taxonomy): domain Eukaryota; kingdom Metazoa; phylum Arthropoda; class Arachnida; order Ixodida; family Ixodidae; genus Dermacentor; species Dermacentor albipictus. The sequence continues at coordinate 79,735,145 of NC_091827.1, forward strand.
ATATTTCGCAAGAGCACGGTTGCCCTCTCAGTAATGATACACATTTGCCCAATAGTGCATGTTATGTCCTAATAAACAAGAAGTCCTATCTCGTATTCTCTACCATTATAGGATACAATGTGGCCGTAAGTGCTTACAGTGTAAGCGTCACAAGTTCTTCTAACCTCACTAAGGATTATTATAATCGAAGCAATGCCTAACAATTCCTCAAATGGCCGTGCAAAGCTTGTATCATTCGAGAGTGTTTGGGTCTTAAACGTTGCCAGGATCAGTTTACAGTAGCGGCATGTCCGGGCCCAGAAATTATTAGCCTTGTTCGGTGGTATGCAGCCGCAGGGGACGGAGGGCGGCGGGATAATTCCATGAGTGATGAGGGAGGGCTTCTCATGCACGCCATTGAGCCACCAGGTAGCTGGAGCTGTCCCCTCTCTGTCGTATGCATCTCTTCAAAGCAATATATAGCCATGCCTCTTCACCTCTAATCCCTTCTTCATCCCATGGTCACATATTATTCTACAGATCATTCGCCGCAGGATAGCAGACACACAATTGTAACAATGAAGAGCTGGCCTTGGTAGGAGGAACTCCACTTCTACAATCGCACACTGGTTTTTCTGTCACAGTTTGACAGAATTTGCTGTAATCAACAATGAACAAATCAACACATGAGACCGAGTGAACTATTTACACTTCTCGAATAATGGCTTAAAGGGCGAAAAATGGTTATTTTAGATTTTTATATACCCCCTATAGAATCCACGCAGCAATGCTTCCACACGCATCACCACTACGGTCTAACAAATTTCGCTCAATAATTCTCGATCTACACGTCGGGCCCCACCGGAGCACTCCTTATGGTAAACCAATACTCAACCTGGGCTCTTTGGAAGATAGGTGCGTTTGTCCGAATATGGGCAAAGTGTGATCAAGTAGCATGTATTTGCTTGCGCATGACGAAAGCTTTTTTCGATATCGAGACGACGACATGTGCAAAAAGACAAGGAGGGCAGAAAGGAAACAACAGAGGCGCTCACTCCAACCAAGCTTTATTTACGAAATCTCCGAACACATACGCTTTAGACTTTCAAAGATGAAACTAACGCTTTTGCATGATGTTACACTTCTGATGATTCAGTATCGCATCACAGCCAGATACTTAATTTTGTTTGGGGGGAGAGAAATAGGCTGTATGCTGGTGCAACGGTCACGCAGTCACTGTATCTTGTCCGCATTCATAATCTCACAGGTAAGCTGTTCTTGGTGTTTAGGAATTATGAAACATTTATCATGCAACACAACGACAGCCTCTACAGCGAATTCCAAGATGACGTTGAACAGCTGTGGGAACAATGCGAAAATGCTCTTTCAGTCACTCATACACACATGTGCTAGTTTAGCCAAAGTACTTCTTTTCGCAAGTAAAGGGAACCATGGAAACCACACCCACTGTGCATGCTACAAACCGCCCTCGTATGGCTAGTAGTGCAAATATTTTGTCATGCCGAGCGAGTATTCGCACATCTGCAGAATACTGATAATTTCTCCTGAGCAGAATAAAAACAGCTTTAAGATTTACTTTATTGCTGAGCTTCTCCAAGCTGTGCGAAACGTTGAGCAAATAAGGGATCTTATCTCCCTGACTAGCTTCTTGTCAATGGTAGCGAAATGTGCTGATTCTTTGTTTTCTTGCTTGATGTTCGTTAATATATTTCCTGCTACTGAAACTAAGAAAAGCTCGCGATGCCCAGCATATGCCCGGCGGGAGTGCCGGCTGTTTCATTTTATTTCAGTCTTTTTTTGTAACCATGATATGGTAATTGAATTCAAGAGACAAAATGTAGCTGGGCTGGTTACGTAATGCGTAGGTTAAATAACTGTCGAACCATTAGGGTTAGAGAATGGGCACCAAGAGAAGGGAACCGGATAGTCGAGCACGGCAGAAGACTAGATGGGGCGATGAAATTAGGAAATTCGCCTACACTAGTTGTTGTAATCGGTTGGCGCAGGACAGGGGTGACAGGAGATCTCAGGGAGAGGACATCGTGCTGTAGTGGGCACAAAAAAGGCTGCTGCTGCTGATGATATGGAAGTGATATCAAACGAGGCGTTTCAGATAATACTCGCTCTATATCCACTACAGCAAGCATCGCAAGGCTAACCTTAGTCTGCGTAGGTGAACTACAAGGGTCAATTGAAGAACATTTCTGATTATGAGTACCTCGTTTAGGTTTAGCAGTCCCCTTCAAAAGTCTAAACCTATGCATGCAACCTTTTAAAGCACCTGTAGCTGCATTTTATCGCTGCAAAATAAACAATCGCGGGCCAGCACGTTGAGCAACGACAGTACAATAAGTAACTGCGGCGCTGTTCACCTGTGAATGCTCTTGCCAACCTCCATGCCCATTGTCTAGTACAAAGCTCTTATTCTTAAGCTTGGTTTGCGGGAGTTTTATGTTCAGCGTAACCCAGTAGATTGTGCTCATAGGAAAGACATGGCGGGAAAGCTGCTTTTTATGGCTCTTCTATACGCCGCTTGTTTGACTGGGCTGGAATGCAACTGCTGGAGTTGTGGAAGAAGGGCCTCAAGCATCAGAAAGGTAATTTTCTTATTGTCAAAGCGCACATACGTTGCTACATTGGCATCTATGCCTAAATAATCATGCGAGAGTTCTTATACCAATATCATCAATGCCTTTTCAGAAACACTCCTCACTTGGGTGCACCGAGAGGAAAAAAACATTGTGTTGTTATGGCGGGATCTCTTGAAACGCTGTATGACTATGCCCATTGAGAAGTGGGAAAAGCAATACTGGCGTGACAATATCTATAAGTTTCTAATTTATCTAAGCTATGTTTCGAAGTCTGCCAATTTTATGGAACCTGGCAAATAAGTAGGTCTGCGATATATCGGTCTGCGAATGTAGGTGTATAGGTCTATAATATAGGTCTATAGGTCTGCGAATATATCACAGACCTCTGCGAGGTCTGCGATATATTCGCTAGATAATCTCTGTATTAAGCAGCAAAACGACACTACACTATATCTGGGTATATCGACAAAATAGACAAATAAAGGGGAGTAAAGGCACGTACAACTACTCACTTTCCAGCAAGATCATCCTTCTGCGCAATCCAGCATAAAAAAAAACAATTCTAATTTGTAACCCATCAAGTGGTAATGCTGAAAGTGAAATTATAATTCCCTATGCGTATGCAATCAAGTCGCCTAAGGGGAAGGCTGCATGCCGTTGCACATTCAGTAAGCATAATATCGATAATTAAAGCGTGTCACTTAACACACCAAATATTTTGCAATCGCCGGGTGCCCAAAGTGCGACAGAGTTCAAAAGGTAGCTTAGAGGATTAAGACACTATTAGATAATGGCACGCGCGCATTGTTTCTCCTCTTCCGAGGACAGCTATCCAGTGGCTAACCACAGTTACAATGGGTCCCAAGACGGGCCTACATGCGTGAACCTTCTGGAATGTCGTCGCCGAATCGATAGCGAAAAGATCTTGTCTGTAATCCCATTGCATGCCTCCCGCGAACAGCGGTGTACTTTCTACAAGGTAAGTATGCAGCAAGGAATATTCTCGAACGTTCGATGTGAAATGCATCAACAGCCGAGGCACCAGACATGCCGATCAAACTTGAACGACCTAAGAATGCACCCCTGGCAATGGTGGTAGTTTGAGTGTCACCTTTTACAAGTTCACCCAAAACAAAGTATTCTATTTCTTTACTCGCAGTTTTTCTGCTGTAGGAATTTGCACCGTCACTGCAGCCCGAAAATGTGCTACTCAAAAGCATGTGTGCTTTTTAGAGTGCTAAAGTATAATCAGCACTTCTTTTAAATGATAGTAAACTTCGTTTACTACAACTGTAACAAGTTCTTACAATGGCTCATATCATCTAATAGAGCTTATCGTCTGCATATCACAGTGGACTACCTATCTTCTGACAATGTCAATAGCGGCGTTGCACCTTTCCCAACGAAGGCCTGAAGGTACGCTTTTTGTAACGTGGCTGAGTTATCCAGTGCAATTTTATTTTGCAAGTTGTGGCTTTGCGATTGGCTACTATCTTCTAAACCACCATTTTGTTATTCCTTTTGGTACTACTGCTTAGAATATTTCGATGTAAGGAAACATCAGCAGGCACTCGAATGCACGTGGTTCACCTCTGAGTTTGTGCCGGCTTAGCATGAAGCTTCAGTTGTGAACAAGACTACGTCTGGCATCCATATGATGCGTGCAAGTTGCATCTTTATGAAGATATTAAGCAAGTACAACTCACGGCATGCGCGATAATATCCATTACGTTTATTTATTTGGCCATTCATTGCAGGTGAAATAAAAGAGTTGAGAGAGTGTAATTAGGAGGCATATACAAAAACATGGTAGGTGGTGTATGAAACCTGGCTTTCATCTGTATTACAATTCAGAGGATGCATTAGGTGTCTGCGGATATATTAATGTAACTAAAATCCCATTCTCTAAAGAACACACAAAAGAGAACGCTAAAGTATGGCGAAATGTCCCTGCAGCGAACACATGGCATCAGGGTGCTCTAGTCAAAAAAGCGATACAATCAAATCTATATTTGGTTACCTCACAACCGTAAAGAAAAGAGCCTGTAAAATTAGCAAAAACGAACAGTGCCGCTGTTCTGCATCCCAGAAAGAATTGCCGGTATCTTGGAGAAAAGATTGTCTTGTCGAAGAAGTGAGAAAGAAAGCAAGTGGCAGCTAGATACCGGTGATTTTCTTGCGAGCACTTCTAATGAGTTTGTCGCTGTCGCACATAGCAGAGGCACTTTGTAGATTAAAGTACGTCTTTGTTTTATATCCAGGTAGATTGAAAGACGAAAACGCTCGCGACAAGTTACAGGTGAGGTGAACTTCGAAAAAAATTTCCCGTATTGACGAAAAATACGGGCTTACGTTAGGCCATGAAATATCTGCCCTAATAGGTACCTAAAAGGACACTAAAGAAAAACATTAGGTGGAGTTCGCTGGGTTGAGTATTCGCGATTGTGTATATTATTGTTTTATGTGCGCAGAATATGAACTTTGCTCCTTACAACACTCCCAGAGTACGTTTCCAATTCTGCTCCTGAACTTGAATTTCTCTGACAAAACAAACCAGCTGACGCAATTTCCATGTCTCCTCACCCTCCGATGTTTTCAGCGAATCGGGTAGTGCAGATTTCATCGGAGAGGTAGCATCCCCCCAAAGAGGCGGCGCCAAGCTATTTCACCATGTCGGTCAATTTCTCCCTTGCACGAGCTGCGCAGTTGTGCTGCCAGAGATGATCTTGTTTTTATTCTAAAACATAATTGTTCAGTTAAGTTCAACGTAATGTTTTCTTTTACTCGGCTTTCTAACGAGGCCGGCAATGCAAAAGCAACGTCATTGAGGGAGGTGGAGCAAACTGCATCATTGCAAACGACTATGACTTGCTTGGAGGATGCAACTGTTTCATGGCAAGTCAGCACCTTATAATATCACCTTCCAATGACGATGAAGAACGAGAGGAAGTCACAACTGCAAGTTGTGAATCCTACATTGTGACGGGCCGCATTGCGCCGAGAAAACAACGTTTCACTAAAGGCACGATGACCTCGGCGAGCACAGTCGTTGGCAGTAGAAATTTGATCTACGGTTCTAGTAAAACATATTCATACACGAGCCTTCATACATCCCAGCGTAATCGCTAATGCGCAGGTATCAATGAATGTACGCCGTGGGTCGCGTCATGCACGCCGTCTGATTAGAAAAGGGTCTTGGTATAAAAGCGCCGACAAGGTTCTGAACAATTCGAATACATGCAGGCGCGTCAGGCGCCTAACAGTGAATTCGTAGCCGTCATTAGATGGTGATCACATTCCATAAACTGAAATACGCGAGCGCACTAAGAAGTTGGTCATGCCAAGTTTGCACAACAGTCTTGAAACTGAAGTTTCACTCACGGACCCCGAGTTCGAAGCCTATCACTGACTGATATTATCGCACTGATAACAAAGCTGAGGTGATTCGTGCGCTTCTACTTTCCCTATTGTACTAGAAATGTTCCGAGGCTAAAATACACACATTTTAGCTTCCCCAGCTACCCGCGCCGAGATTGGTCTCCGCCGAAGCTTAGTCCTAGCGTATCCGCCGAGTCCGCCTTCACGCTATGGGCGCGTCTAGGCTCAGGAATCAAGAAGACTAACAAGGATAAATCACTATATATTTCAGCTTTCGCGTCCGTGTACTTAAATAAACAATTTTGTCATGTCTACAATACTAGCACAAGAAGCTATGACCGCCAATGTTACGCGTCATAAACACAGGTATATGTGCATAGCCGAAGGCTGCCAGCACTAGCCTGCGCTTCTCTGACGAAGATATATGTCTAGACAGACATGTTGACTGAAAAGTATCACTGCACTAAGAAAACATTGCATATCCATCGCGTGAAGAGCAAGAAACGACTATCGAAATCGGCCCATACAACGTCATGGGTCGGCGGTTCACTTAGGACTTTTTTCGGAGGTAAAATACCACTCGCAAGTGAAAACAGATGTCGCGGCACTTCCGAGCATGCTACTGAATACGGACTGCAAATTTTTCTTTGTAGTACAGGCGTGAGTTTTAGTTGCTGTGCGATAGCGCATCTTATGCGCATCTAGGATCAAATACGCCTCTAACGAATTTTGTTTGTAGAACCAAGCGCTGCATCGCAGGTGGCTGCGTATTTTTTCGTGCAGAAAGCTCTTTGAAAGCTAGTTTACTAGTGAAATGTTCTGTTCTTACTGATATTTATTAAATTCTGTGCGCACAGGCAAAGAATGTCATTTTTGCATCATTTTTCTATCCCCCATATGGCAATGTGTCTGCCTCTTTTTGCAGTCTTAGAGAACTTGTTTGTAAATGAAAATTGTTCATAGTTGATAAAATGTCGTGAATCAGCGCTTCCCAAAAAGTGTTGCTATATGCGCTATCGGCGTGTTCTGTTGACTGGATCGCACAGATCGGTGAGTATTTAGGCAGATGGTTCTTCTAAAATAGAACCAGTAGTTAGAAAGCGCTAGTCCTTGTGTCACTCCTTTTCTTCGGCCCTGTTTGTATTGCGCACAGAGTGTTTTTAACAATAAATCTGTTCCAACTAGGCCGACTCGCAGTTATGCAATGGTAAAGCAATTAAGGAATTCTTTGTTAGCATAAATGTAATCGCAGGCCATTCGGAAGAAAGCAACAGTTTTGGTACAGCTGATAAGAATACAGTTTTCTTAGAACCGAAAACACGGAGTTCGCTTTGTGTTCGCAAATTTAAATAAGTGACTGACTTTACAAGACCTATAGCAACGTGCGTTTTCAACGTTTGTCTATCAATGACCATTTATCCGTCGAAAGTGCAAGTGACTTGAGTGATTCCGCTCTGTAAATAAATGGCTATAGGCAACATGTCTCGAACTAACGTCCGATGTCAATACTGCCCGTATTTTCTAAGCGTTTGGAAAAATTGTTTACAAAAAACTTTCCCCTGTTTGCGATAAATATTTCATAATAAAAAAAATCGCAGTAGGGCTTCGCAACGCATTGGTCTACAGAACTCGCACTTCTTTATCAAACAAAATATATATTGGAATACTTAGGAGGACAAGAACCTTGCTCTGGGCATTTTTGTTGATTTTACTCAATCATTCAATACCATCAATTCCTGTATTCTTTTTATTAAACTACACCATTATGTTATTGAAGGACGCGCACCTAATATGTTAATCAGTTATCGCTTTTAAAGGAAACAGTTTGTACAGGTAAGGCACCTATTATCTAGTAAAAAAGCAAAAGTCTCGGGCGTGCCCCGAGGAAGCATTCTTGGTACCACAAGGAAGTATGCTTCTCTAAGACGTTGCAAGCGGGATGGCCAAGTAAATAATACTTTGAAGAAATTATGTTCCGTACCGGCGTACTTAAACGTTATTGTTACGTCTTACCAAATTGTTGTCTTACCAATGTCTGCCAAACTTGCTATTTACTATTCCTTATTTTAGTCCTACGTAAATTATTCTTGACATTTATTTTGGTGCACAAGGGCCGAGAAAAACCTTACAAGTCCTTTAGGAATGCAAAAAAAAATATTTTAAGAATCATTAGTTATCTGCCAACCTTTCATTATACTGAACAACTCTTCAAAAACCTGAAGGTCGTTCCAGTAACTAAAATGTACCCATATTAAGTCCTGCGCAAATATAAACGGAGCAAAAACTCGGCATTAGGAAAATCGTTTGCCGTTTTTATATATATCTAACCTAGAATTATTAGGCAACTCTGCCCATACCGAAAGAAAGATTGACATAGGGAAAGTTTGAAAATGTCACACGAATTACAGATTGCAGATATTCAGAAATAAGCTGCCTCGACTGCTGAATGTACACAACAAAGCAGAAATAGATGTTCTAGATCTAAACTTCCGCGACTGAAGGCGTTGTTTTATCAACTTACTTGCCAATAATGCTAATACATACCCCATATCTATTTCATAAACAAAACACCCTGTCGAGAAACTCTATCACGGTTTCATCAAAAAAGTACCGGTGTCGAATGTGTTATTTCTGTTCTATTAACTTTTCCCCGTGTTGCTCGTAAAAATTTTATGTTAATATTATTCTTCACTTTTTATCCTTCTGGCCTGTGTTGCTTTGTCGCCGTCATTGCCAAGGGGACCAAGATTTTTTTCAAGCCGTAATGGAACGGCTTTCCTTCTTGGCCCCTTTCACAGTTAAGAGCAAATAACTCGAGTGAATCAAATGGAATAGTGTAACGCCGACGCATATATCGCGAACATGAACATTTATTTCTGTGTATTAGGCAACACGCTCATACTAATTACTGACAAATAGTCCGCCAACCGCCACATACAATTTGGATCAGTTTGAAGCTCAAGATTGCTATCGTTTTCAATAAAATAACTGCACGAATAGCCAATCAACTTCTATACACCTTGGTCCATGCAAACTTTCGAAAAATTAGAAGTGCTGTGTCACTAGCTTTGCAGAAACACGTAATCAATTGGTGTTGAAAAAATATCACAATGTGTAGGGAAAAAGATGAAGCATTTCTCTAGCTTGGAAATAATAAAGGGCCCTTTACAGAGAAAATGACACTCGTTGCAATAAAACATAACATGGCTGTATGACTAGACCAAAGAAAAACTTTACTGGCATACAAGAAGCTAACATGACCGTTTGTCAAAAAATGGAAGACAACACGGGCAATCTGGAGCCGAGATATTTACTAACCGCCATATTAAGCCCTCACATATTAGGAAAATGAAAGAATTGCATAATTTTATTGCAGTTATTGAATGGTAGGTAGAAATTATAAGGTACAGGTAAATGAAAGTGGAGGAAATACATTTTGCTGCATGTGGAATTGGAACCTAAAACTGCCGCACTACGGACGCATTGCGCTATCAGTTTTGCTACGGTAATGGCTGTGCCCACGTGCACTTTCCCGAATATTTTTATATGTGTACAAGATGCAACCGCAGGAGTACTAGCTAGCGCCACCCTTCGACCGCGAAACCGAAAACAAAGCATGCATTATCCGGTTTGGCTCTTCGTTGCTTAGAAGACATTGGGGTTGTTTTACTACTGATATTGTGCGATACAAGCAGGTGGAACAGAGTAACCGAAATTTGACATTCTGTTGGAAAGTATTTGCTTAGTTTTGATACTCGACGATGCCAAATAGGTAGTTTTTGAATTCAAAGTAAATATGTTTAATGCACTGCCTACTCGTATGCATCTTCGAGCATTCCTATATTAGGCCACTGCGGAAATAAAATATACTTAAATTGTTACTTTGTGATAAACAATCGGTTGCGAGCGGATTTTAACGAAAGCGGTTACGTTACGAGCGCATGTTTTACAGCAGGGTGACATTGCTTCGATAACCTTCTGTCTTTTTTGCTTTATCTCGGCACTTCGAAGCAGCGGCATAAGACAGGCACGAGTTTGTTTTACACCACCCAGCCAGAGCAAATAGTGCTCTGCAGGAAGAAAGCCACAAAACCAAATCTGAGGATCAAACTCATGCTCCTCCTGCAATGTGCAGTTGGAAGCTGGATAGTTGGGCTTGGACTAGATTCCTAATAAATATCATCAATGGGCTCTGGTCTATTGGAATAATGTCCTGTTTTACAAGACATGACGTCAAAAACTGGTCTGAGGAGTCGTAAATTTAGGAAAGTTTTGCTTCCCGAGAACGCGACCGCCTTCTTTGAAATGTTAGATCACAATCAAATTTAGGCACAAGCCTATGGCATAAAAACCGAAACGTAATTGCAAGTTGATTTGATTTGTTCAGTGTTCCCCGACACGTCTTTCACCCGGATGATATTTGCGGGTTGCTGAGTTGCCGTGATTCCTTCCATTGCCTTCATAAATGACTATAATACTGCACTAACGCTGCTTTGACAGTCGCCAAATTGTGTGAAGCTTTGTGGGTCACGCAGATGCAGACAGCGGCCACACCACAGTGGTCATTCTGTATCGAAGCATTGCATACAAGTATTTCAACCATCTTTTTTTCGTTGTCTATATGGCTCTGATGAAAATACTTTCGTTTTTGTTTCAGTTATTTTCTACGAAAGAACCAATATGGATATACAGCACCACTGGGCCCACCAAATTAAGGTGTTTAGTTGATGTGGTGATCACAATGGAAAGAATGTCGGTAAACTTCACACGATCGTGCTACAACCGAGGCCACAAGTAATAGCGTAAGAATGAAAGATATATGAATGAATATTCCCGCTCCGTTTACTTGCAGGGTATCTAGATCATTGCATGGAATATTCGATCAGCACCGGAAAAACCACATGGATGTGAAAACTGCAGGTATGTTCTGTAGTTGACTTGTATTTTCGCGTGGTGACGGGGTGGTTTGTGACAGACTAATTCTGAAAAATGCTCCCAATTGATGCTTTCGCTTCCATGCACTAAATACTTGCATCCGCTAGCAAAATCCATGTTGTCGTTTATTAGGCACTACATTTGACTTTCTTCTGCATTTTCTCAGTTCCATAGCGCCCAATAAACGTAAACAGCCTGGAGTAAAATCCCAGTTATGACGGTTTTTTCTACAGATTATCGTATCTCCCCCCTCTTCTGCATATTCATAGGTCAACGAGGACATCATACTTATTAGGCACCCAAAATTGCAGTGTTTTTGTTCCACGATCGCTCCACGTACAAAATCATTTCCACTCTATTGTTGGAAAAGATTTGAAAGTTCTTTTAGGGAGTGTAAACTGTGATAAAACGGAATCAATGTCCACGTTGACGTAATGCTATTTTATTGCTAATGAAGCTTCTGTTCATCAAATTAGTAAAGCAATGAACTAATGTTGTATTTAAAGAATTCCTTCTCTCAACAAACGATGTATTCAGTTCCAGAACCTCTATTCAACTTTCAAGAGGATCTGCTCTTTATGAGCGATGACAACAGCTGTGCAGTGGTTATGACCACGACGAATGTTTGTGGTGCGTTACTCTCATTAACGGTCCTTTTTGATTCTTTGAGACCATTGCAGCTCCTTTTTCAGAAGTATTTCTGTTTGGTAGTTCTACCAACTGAAGTGCAATTGTAATTATATTGTATGTTTTGCATGATATTGCTAAGGATAGGATGGATTTACTTGCAATATGATAGGTGGCTAGCGTAGTGCAAGGGGCATCACGGTTATATAAGGTCAACAGGCAAAGACAAGCTCCCCGCGCACACCTCTACATTCACTTCCTTCAGATATGTCGTGCAGCATGACAGTTTCTTGGGTGGAAGACGAAGCTCGCCGAGTGAGTTACATAGCCAGATGGTGAAGCAGTTTGAGTCCCACGACGTGCACGACTTTTGTTTTATGCGGGTGATGACTGTGCGAAGTCACTCTTGCCATGACCTATGTCCTGTGAGTCAAGCGTATCGTATGACGTATGGGCCGGTATATTGTGACAGAACTTTTGTGTAAAGCCCATTTTTCCAGACAGACAACAAATTCACCAGGCACACATGTGACGAGCAAATGTCCGGCGTGATAACGCGACTTGACAACATCTTCAGAGGAGAGAGTATAGAACAGGGCAGGTCACCGGGCTTCTTTGGCAGGACATAAAGTCTGGCCCACAGGAGGGTCATCGGGTGGAGACAACGGGAGCATGGTGTCGAAGAAGCTTTGAGGATTTGGCAAGGGCAAATCGAACTGCCCTGTTCTGCACTTTTGCTAGTTTATCTACAAGTTCTGTAGTACATGGATCCCAGCATACACAGGCATACTCCAGTGTACTGCGGACATGTGTGAAATACAGCTGCTCCCTAAGTTTCTGCGGCAAACTACTAAAATTGCGTTTCAAGAAACCCAATGCTCTTCCAGCCTTGTTCCTAACATGAGCAACAAGTCTGTTCCACCTAAGATCAGCAGAACAAATACACCTAAATATTTATATCCTGTCTCTTGTTCAAGACTAGCATAGTTTGTAATGTAATGAATGCTGTCGTATGAGCGCTTCCTAATAAAGATAACGTGGACACTCTTTTTCACATTCAGCAACATTTTCCATATTTCACACCATGTAGCAGTCAAATCCAAAATATTTTGCAGTGCTTGTTGGTCTAATTCACTGTTGATGACCCTGCATTCTATACAGCCATCTGCAAACGTTCTCAATAATAATGTAATGCCCAAAGTGGATGTCATTACTGAAAAACAAAAATAAATGTGGACCTAAAACTGATCCCTGTGGATCGCAAGAAGTCACAGGAATATTTTAGAGGAACATCCATTAGAGCCACAGGCATCTGTCTTGAGAGAAGATACTCAGCAATCCATGCGATAACTTTGTCATTCAATTTGTAACGTCGAAGTTTAGCGATCAGTAGAGTATGCGTAAGGACATCAAAAACCATTTTAAAATCCAGAAATATACAGTCAACAACTTGTTTCTTGTCGGCTGCGGAGACTAGCTCTTGAGTGAATGCAACCAATTGTGTCATGAACGAAAAGCCCTGCCAAAATCCATACTGACTAGGATGAAGAAGAATATTGTTATTAAGATGAAACATGATGCAGCTATAAATCATATGTTCCATTAACTTACATACGATGCTAGTTAAGGATACTGGTCTGCAATTCTCAACGTGGTCCCTCTGTCCACTCTTATGAATTGGCACTACTCGCGCTACTTTCCAACGAGCAGGAACAATACTGTTATTTAAGGAAATTTGAAATTAGCGACAGAAGTACAAACATAATATGCTCGAACAATTTAAAAGGAATGATGCAGAGATATCATCCGGACCACATGCTTTTGTTGGTGTCAAACAGTGTAATAATCGCTCGATGCCCGTCACACAAAGCACAACCTCAGACATTTTGACGGCTTCGACCGGAAAATCAACACTATTAACCTCACTAATGTTTGAATGAGCAGACTGAAATACTCATGAAAAGCAATTAACAAAAATTTCGACCTTACTTGAGTTATCAAGTTCGAAGGAGAGCAAAGTCATCTCGCAGTTCAAAAGCTTGTTTTTAAGCACACCTCATAACTCTACCACGTTTATTTTATCGGCCAATGTATCAAAAGTACGAAAATAAGATTCAAGCGCGAATTTTAGTGCACCATAGTTAGCCTTATTATAAGCATACACAGTTCTAGGAGGTTTTTTTGGATACACACATATTTCGAAAGATCATGACGGCTACAATACCATTATGATCGCTTATAGCAGCCAAAACACGTACATTTAATAGAATGATTGGTGCATCACAAAACAACAGATCAAGCACATTACCAGTGCCATCATTACGCGAAGGGTCTCTTACGAACAGATGACGCATATTTTCGTGGACAAACTCAAAGGAAGCTGTATATAAACTGCGTGTGGCCGTATGAGCAAGCATATTGCCCGATCACCAATTTAAACCGGCGAGATTGAAAACACCAGGGGGTCGGTAATAAGGTCCAATAACAATACTTTGACAATTTTCGGCCCGCTACTTGCAAAATACAGATTCACATTCCAAATCAGAATCAAGTCGAACACAGGGCATGTCGGATCTTACAAGAACGAATACTCCTTCTCCCCTTGGTTCATGGTACCGCCTAAAACTGTGATAACAAAGAGGAAACAGTTCTCTATTGAGGACGGTAGAATCGAACCATGATTCAGTTGCTGCGTGCTCAACAGAAATTATTAGTAAATGAAAATTATCAACTTTATTTCTAAGGCTTCTACAATTGACGATTAGGGGTCTGAGCTGATGCGTCACCGCAAATTGCGACAACGATCACGTTTCGACTACGTCTCCAGTTGGGCTTTTACATTCGATATCCTTTATCACCCAGGTATAAGGTATCAAATTTTAGAACCGGTTTCACTCCCTCCTTCCTATTTCCTTTTGCAAATGCCCAAAGTTTCTCTCTTTTTTCGCAGTCTGCACGTGAAATATCTTCAAATATTATGTACGCCACCCCCTTTAGGTTATACGCCTTCGTCAAGATCTGCTGTCGCGTCTTAAAAGAAGCAAATCGGCTGATTACTGGCCGTATTTTATTTGTATGATATGGCCCTATTCTGTGGGCACACTCAATATTAACGGACGTGAGCTGAAGTTTTGTGCGGCAGAAATTAAGAATCAAATCTTCAGCCTGAGCACTTGTCTTGGCGGCCGCGGAATCCTCCAATCCGTCCAAGACCAAATTCGCACACCTTTCCCAGTTTTCAAGGTCATCTAATTGCCTCACAACGAGGGACATCGCATCTTGGTCTCATTGCTGCTGTTATGTTATATTATCTATTGCTGTTCGCATTTCCTCTATCTTCGGGACATATCTTTCTAAAGAAGCCAGATGTGACTCCGATTCCGTTACCTTAGCCTTTGGGTATCTAAATTGACGACAATTTAGAAATAATTGTGGCCTGTCTTTTCACGTAGTCGCGACGCTTGCGGCAGAAAGGGTGTTCCACATGAGCCACCAAGGCTTGCGTGTGGCGGCGCTGGCTATCACTCCCAGGGTTAGTTCTAGTAGTAATACATAAATACCCCAGAAAGTGGATGGGAAGACGGCAGCATCGGTTGCTGAATTACAATAAATAAAAAAAAGTGGCGGTTGCTGAATTGGTAAAGCATCACACGCGTAAGGCGAAGAATGTGGGATCGTTCCCCACCTGCGGTAAGCTGTCTTTTATTCAACTTTAAGTTTCATTGATTAAAAAATTTCTTTATTTCAATCAGTAAATAAAAGCAAGTTCCCTTGTGTTGTCCTTGTTTGTTGGCTTCTTATGATATGGTTAATAAATATCGGGCCCTTCGGTTAACCGCCTTTTCTCTCGTTAAGTCATTATTTGTCATTACTGGTCAATACTAAGCATCATTAGGCATTTCTAATAACTTGTAGCCATTTCAAGTTGTCGTTAGACATATTGGTCATATTGTATTCATTCCTAGTCAAGTCAGTTATTTCTGTGATTATTGGTCATTACTGCTCAAATCACCACTACGTATTTTTAGTAATTTGTAATCAATTGCGGTTACTACAAGCCGTCGTTCGACATGTTCGTCATATCTTAGTCATCAGCACTGATTACAAGTTATTTCAGGCATTATTAGTCATCACTGGTCATTACTAAGTGCTTTAGTCATTTTTAATGAATTGTTGTCTTTACAATTTGTCGTTAGACACATTGGTCAGTTCGTAGTCATTAGTAGTCATTACAAGTCATTTCAGTGATTTTGAGTAATTACTGGTCATTACTAATCCCTTTAGTCATTGCTTACCAATTGTAGCCATTACAAGTTGTCGTCAGACATATTGCTCATGTGATAGTCATTACCAGTCATTACAGGTCATTAGTAGTCATTTTAGCCAGTAGTACTCATTACTTGACATTTCTACTCAATTCTAATCAATTGCAGTCATTACAAGCCGTTGTTAGACATGCAGGTCATTTCGGAGTCATTAGTACTCATTACCAGTCATTAGTAGTCATTCTTAGTCATTACCAGTGATGAATGCCTTGTACCAATCTTTATTATAGCGTTATCGGTCACTAACTTGCACTATCAACCGTTTTTCATTCCTTAATATTTCTTTTATCTCCCTTGATATTGCGTGATGGCGCTTCAGCGGACACTCCGGCGGTCAGGTCTGCTGAAAGCCAAGAAAGGCTTTCGCCTCAATAAGGTATATACGAAGCCTATTGTAGATATACGAGGTATATATAGGTATATATAGGTATATACGAAGTTTATTGTGGTATAAATGAAAGCGCTTGCGCTAAACGCGGAAATAAAAATATACAAAGCACGAAAGAAAAATGGATCAGCCGTAAGTCACCGTGACACACAACCGTCTTATGTGATGTCGGTGGCAAGTGAAATGTCACCAGCAACCGCTTTCGAAAAAAAAAGCAGGCACAGCGGAAGTACCAAAAGTTAGAGGAAGAGCATCCCGCTTATCCCTCTGTTTTCCACCGCCCCATCCTCGTAACGCTCTAACTGTGTTTCGAGTCTATTTGCCACGCGTTCGTCGCGTCTTTCCGCTCATATAGCTCACGACAGTACATCAGTCTACACGGAAAATACTTCTTGACAATCGGATCGAACATCGTCAAGTGATGGTGCCCTGATATCGCTGCTGAGTGAAATTTCGCCAGCCCTGCAGTCTAATGTTGCTTCACACGAACGTAAAAAGTCAATACCAAGAATATGTCATGCGTGGCGCGTTCGAGTAAGGTAAATACAGTTCTAAATGCATTTCCGCCAACGGGCATGACAACTGAACATACTCCGACAGGACTTAACAGTTCACCTCCAGCTCCCCGAAACGTGGCATTACCGTCCCAAGCAAACAACACTTTTGGTCCTAGGCGATTCTTGAAACAAGTACACATCACAGACACGCAAGCACCGGTATCTACCAAAGCCACCGTATTTACACCATCGACAAAAACACGCACTTTGTTCTTTAACATAGCAATAGACTGAGGCATTTGAAAAAGTGACAATCCAGCGACCTCACCTCCATCGCTCGCATCAGCAAGTTTCCCAGATGGGGCGACGGAAGTGAGCGGTGATACGGAGACGATCATCGACGTGTTCGAGTATGGCGGTGGAGTCATGCTGCGGTCAGATATTGGGTAGTCATTTCTTGGCGTGTACTCTCGATGTAGCTGACGATAAGGACAAATGATTGCCAGTATGAAGCTTCTTGCATGTGGGGTGAATATACAATCTCGCGGAACATGCTGTAAGCCACGGGGGAAATACCTCGTGATGTGTCCCTGAGCCCCGCAGCTCTAGAAAATAGGTGACCTGCAACTATCATTGAAGTTGGGCCCAGACCTCTAAGGCATTACAGTGACGACAGACTCACGTCGCGGCTGTCTGTAACGTCGCCGTTCAAAACACGTAGGCGGTGGCTGGACCATGGGCTCTGGTCATGGGCGTTGTAAACGGGATCGTCCCTCAAGGCAGATCGTGGCCAGGCTGCTGGTGCCTCACAATAGCGCTTATCAGCGCAGCATTGCTGACACACGCAGTTGGCATCTGGGCCTTGAAAATGAGCCATCTCCGTTAACTCGTCATACAAAAACAAAAAGGTTGTTAGAGGCAAATACGTCCACACTTACGGCGTTGCTCACATTTTCTAGCCGATAAAACTTGGGGAGAATATGGCGCGTTTTAAGAATCTTGAAGGTACGAGAGTGGCGCCTCAAGTCGGAAGAGGTAGTGAGGTCTTCTTAAAAGATGAAAAAATTGTATACAGCTTCGACAATTCAAGCTATTAAATTGGGCAGGCTTAGGAGTAAAGACCAACGGCAAATATCTCAGCAACCTTCTGCTTGCAGATGGCATTGTCCTGTTCAGCTACACTGGAGACAACTTGTAAGAATTGATAGAGGACATCAACAGAGAGTGTGCAAAAGTGTGGTTGAAGGTTAATATGCAGAAGAGCAAGGTAATGATGAATAGCCGGCCAAGGGAACAAGATTTCAGTATCGCTAGTCAGCCTCTAGAGGCTGTCAAGGAGTACGCTCACCTAGGACAATTACTCACCGAGAACTGTGATCACGAGAAGGAAACTTAAAGAACAAAAATAAGTTCCATCGCATACGGCAGACATTATCAGCTCCTGACCGGAATCTTGCCATTATCATTAAAAAGGAATATGTACAACCAGTGCAATTTACCTGCGTTCACATACCGGGCAGAAACTTGGGTTGACAAAGAAGCTTGAGGACAACTTAAGGACCGCGTAAAGAGCGGTGGAATGAAGAATGCTACGCATAACGTTAAGAGAAGGAGAGCGGTTTGGATCAGAGAGAAAACGGGTATATCCGATATTGTAATTGACTTTAACAAAAGAAAATTGAGCTGGGCAGGTCATGTATGCGTACGTTAGATAACCGGCGGACCACTACGGTTACAAAATGGCTGACAAGAGAAGGGAAACGCAGTCAAAGACGGCAGAAGACGATGCGGGGTGATGGAATTAGGAAATTCCCGTGCGCTAGCTGGAATTGGTCCACGAAAGAGCCTTGGAATTCAGTATCGCAGGAAGAGGCCTTCGTCCTGCAGTGTACATAAAGCTGGCAGCGGCGGCGGCGGCTGCCTTCGGAAGTTAATGACCATACTCGCACTGCTGTCTGTGGCTTACCCACAGACCTGCACAATACCATCATCATCATCATCATGCTGCTGCTGCTGCTACTGCTGCTGCTGCTGATGATGATGATATTCTGCACGTCTGTGGGTAAGCCACAGACGTGAGTTTGTGGCTTACGGGTAAGCCACAAACTCACGTCTGGGTAAGCCACAGCAAGCAGTGAGAGTATGGTCATTACCTTCGAAAAGTTTTTGATATAAACACACATTTCGTTGGGCAGAAACAAGTGCTCTGCACAAATGTTTTGCGAAATTGTAATTCTGCTTTGATGCTTGTAGAAAGCGGCTAGCGTAAGCATTTATTCATTGTTTGCCGTTCTGTTTTACGTGAATTACGCGTACAAAAATTCTGACTAGCGTGATCACGTCCCTCTTGTACGTGTGGGTCGAAGTTTGAAAGATGATGCGAAGCCAGTAACGAGGAACTCCGCCAAAATACCGATCAATATTACTTCATGTGCCATCGAGAGGAAGCGTTGACGATGTGTAGGCGGGTGATTATAATAAACTTATTGGCGAAATGTTAAAAGTGCTTACACCATTTGAATAAGCTTGGCGCAGCGTGAAAAGGAAATGAAAACCAAAACTGTCACACATTGGGACAGTTTACCTGGACTACAAGAGTCGAAGAGAATCTGGACATTCGTCAAACATGGCTGGGGGAATACACGAGCATTCAGAGAAAACATTTTACAAAGATAGGTAGACTACAAAATGTGAAACCATGAATACGAATTTGAAATTCATCGATCGCATGGCCACAACAGGAGCATGAAACCATGCGATGTACCCCATTCAGTGATTGGTGCAAACTGGCACCGACGTTTCCATCGGCGCCAGTTTCCATCGAACCACGTCCTATGAAAAAAGTAGTAAAGATCACACTGCCCTGCGTTGTGCCATTGCACGTTTCATTGAAGGCTGTAGGAAAACTCAACAGGTAGACGCAGTTGTTTGCTGATACAATATTTCGGGAAACAATTATAAATCCACACGGCGTGTTGCGTCGCTTCCTGGAATTTAAATGACTCAGCAGATTCTTAGGCGCTGCCGAGTTCAGTACAGTAGATGCCAAAGCTACAAAGCTATAATTCCTGAATGGGCATTCTAGTACTTTGTTGCGCATTATAGTTCGTCACTATTATCCGTTATTCCTGAAGAGTAGGAAGGCTTTGGGCCCCTCTCTATGGCAGTTGCCAGGCGGCTCCTTCGCCATTTTCCTCTCTGTGTGTGCGGTTGTTTCCAAACATATTACTAATAATCGTGATGATAATATGTATAATTATAATGATGTGTGCACAAAGTGTTATATTTCACTCGGCAGATCCTTTCAGGCAGGACGAGCGGATGGGCAAGAAAATTGAGATCCTTCTGTAAAGTTCTTGGCTGACATGCGAATAAATTACATGTTTACTCATTCAGTTAAATCGCGACGAGCTTGTTATAAGTTGCGTTGGCTACGCTTTATAAAAAGAAAATATTAGCATCTGAAAATAATGACACTCGAAGCAATTTTTTATGCTCTTATGTAATCCTGGCTCTCTTCAGTCAGGAGTAGTTCAACAACGTATTTCAATGCCTGATAGGTAAGGTGTTATTGAACAACTGGTAATTCCAGCGTGTTCCCGTACAAAACGGTTGAATTTAGTTAGGGTAGGTCGTTATTGAATAACTACCAGCCGTAATTCCAGTTTCTACCAAGTAGGAAATATTTTATTGCATTGCCGCAAACACTGTATCAAAGTTGTTGGAATGGTCTTTTGCTCATAGTTGTAACAAAATTTTGGTAATGCTGCTAGCCAAAAAAAGCAAAATCACCGATAACACCATTGCCATTTACTATCAACTGCATATTTACAGAAATACTCGCCTTAAGAAACTTTCAATGCAACACTGCTTTAAGGAGGATTAGATTAACTTGCATAACTAGTAAAACGTCATATTATCGCAACTCTTTCCACATGCAACACACGCACAAGATTGCAACTGGTGCATTGTTGCAGCCTACCCTTTACTCTTTTCACACTTAGTATTTTTGTCTCGAAAGAGGTAGTTGACTTCAGAGAAAACGATGCATTCGAACGCATTTAAATCCAATGCCTCTGTAGCGAATTGATCGGTACAAGGAATGATCGCGGATGCTCCTGCCTGATTCCTTGCATTTATATGTAGCCTCCACTACAACGGAGAATAGTAAAAACAATTTGCCTGTACAACAAAGAAATTTAGGCATTCCCAACAGCTGAGTTGTTTCTTTACAACAAAAGGCCACGTAGCGTAAACACCACTACCCTCCACAGATTTCTCCAAGGGAGGTATTGTGGGATGATACATTCGACGATACTATCGCCTTCGCCTTATGTAGTGCTCAACCAACGACTCAGCTCGTCCGGTTTCGTTCAACCAGCCAATCGCCGCGAGCTCGATATCCGAGGTGACTCTCGCCTAAGGTGATCGAGCTAGAATACGTCCCCACGATGCATCAAGTATTTGCTTCGTGCTAACGGCAGCGCTAGCGACGCATTTGACGACTGTGCCCGTGTCAAAAGTAGTCCTGCTAAGTTGACCCAGAAATCGTTAAGCTAGTACCTGGCTTGTCGTAGATTGTCAGCGGATGCTACGGCCGCCGGATATGTCCCGGTCTACGACGACATCATGCTGACAATGGACGACGTCTTCAAAGCCATGATGGAATAGAAGGGATGCCGATGTCAATGACATCGGCAGTGATAAAGATCCTGCTAACGAAACAAGGATATTGAATATAAGGGAGTTGTAAGCAGCATTTTACGGTTTACAACTTTAGTTCTCGCAGCTCGTGCGTTTCGCCACGGAGCATGCCGTGAACTTCCATGCACTAAGGTTCGCTGCAGCTGCATATTCTCTCAAGGGTTACACAAAGAAATTACCGCAATATTTCACCAAGTGTCTTTTGACTTCATGGTAAATGGAGGTCTTCTTTTGGTGAGCCTGCTTACCATGCCCTACCGCGAGCCGTACAGTGCATGTGTGAGCATTACAACAAAACTAGGTATATATTTAAAGATTGTAGAGGTTCCTAAATCTTCATCATAGGAGCATTTGATTGCAAATAGTGATTTCGTTATTGAGGAAAAGACCTGTTGCATTTGTTATCTCGCGTTTGTAAGACATACGAATCCAAATAAAGCAATCGACCGCACTACTCTGTGATGAAAAAAATATGTAGAGAGCCTCCGAAATTCGAGTTGTCAAAATGTGCCGAACCAACCTTATTTGTCAGTTTCTCAAAATCTCGTGTTATATTTCAGGGGTAATTCTGCTACGAAAGAGGCACTCTAACGTAAAGATATTCGAAATTTTGCTGTTCCAGTTCAGCCATCAGCGCTCCGCGATTTGTCAAAAAAATTTTTGGCCACCCCCCCTTTCGGCTGTTTGTCACTCGACGGAAGTGCTCCCCGTCTCATATGACGTGTACAGCCTGATTATGCATGATTGGACTGAACAAAAGCAAAATGGTTATTTCTGATTCGACGCCTTTTCGCGATTAGCCCTCTGGTATTGGTCAAAAGATTTCACGGTTCACCCACTTCACCTGCCTGCCACGCGACATCACAAAACAACGAAAACTCAACGCGTCAAAGTCACGTGTACGCGTAACAGACGCAATAATATGCCGAACAAAACTGATTTTTTTTAATAGCTGCAGGGCCACCCCCCTTCAAATAGAATAAAAGATGGCTGCCGCCGATTGCTCACGCACTGGCTACTAGCACCTGTCGGAAAGCTTGAATTTATTTGCGTGCAACAAAACTTCTTGTGTGGCCCTCTAACGTTTTTTGGGCACTCTCCGCACGCGTATAACCTCGCTATGCCTACTCTGCTGAGGATCCTTTTTTCGGCGTTCTTAACCTTCCGTAGCACGCCACCGTGATTTTCGACCAGCCACCGCGAGCTAAGTAAGAGAAAGCGGACCAATCGCAGACGCTGGCACCGCCCTCTTCATCCAGTTATCTATTTTCAGTGTGCTGGCTCGGCCAAATCGAATCCCTGTCCACTTGGACGTACTCCTCGCCTGCTGGCAGCCAATTAGAACGAAAAACCGCTCCGTGTAGGTAATATTCTCTATTTCGAAAGCAAAGAAAATTAACCTCCTATAACCTAGGAGACCATTTCATCCGGCTGTTCAGGCAACGCTGCGGGCCAGCGTCCGATGCTTGCATAGGCGGTTACAAAATTACACAAAAACGCCTTGGAATTGTTTCACGTTATGGGGCCCAAAGTCTTGTCAAGACGACCCCGTTGCCCTTTTATTTTAGCTGCACGATGATTCCATCTAAGCACCGCCTAAATTGAAGATGAGAAGGTAGCAGTGCTGTGGTTCACACACAGTTATTTTTATAACTCTCATCAAGTTTTATCAATGAGCTAATTTTGTGTGTAGGCTTCGCAGAAAAATGTCATAAATTGTGACATGACACTTCACATTCGATGAATTTTTCTAGCCTCAAGTTACCACCAATATAGGTGTAGATTCTAAAGTACATTATACCTATGCGTATATTACAAGAGTTCGTTCGTCTTCGAAGAACATATGATGATATCTAAATATATTTTCCGAAAACAGATTTTTTTGTTGGCTAAAATTATAAATTCGCAGGTGGTGGCAGGTAAAGAGAGAATAAAAATTATATCTATATTGGGATTTTTCCTTCGTGTTTTTTTTTGCTTCTGAGAAAAAAATAATGCTCTTTTCTTCACATTCAATAAAAAAGCGAATATTTTTACAGTAACATTAAATAAGATAAAACACTATCAATTGTTTATTAGCATTTTGTTATTCCAGATATTCATGTTATATATAATTAACTTGCAAAGTGGGGAAAACTAAAAAGGTCAAGGTGAGGTATACAACGTACACTTTCGGCAGTTGAAATCTACAAAGACATAA
Source organism: Dermacentor albipictus (assembly GCF_038994185.2). NCBI lineage: Eukaryota > Metazoa > Arthropoda > Arachnida > Ixodida > Ixodidae > Dermacentor > Dermacentor albipictus. The sequence goes on from NC_091827.1 coordinate 79,758,790, forward strand.
AAATAGCCTAGTGCACATTTGGGAAATTGAGAAGTAGAGGTGGACTCTGTAATATGTAACATGGTCCGTAATAACAGGGACCCTGTAATATGTAAAACGACTCTGTAACAAAAGTCTCCAATCAGATCACGCAACAGTCTTAAAATACAAGAAATTGGGTGTCATCAGAAGTAAGGGTACCATTACATATACAGTTCCAATCACTGTTGAGCCAAATAATCGATACATTACACTTGTATGGCTGCATCATTCTGAAATATAAGGTATCCATCTTGATAAATTGTTATAGTAGCACACCGAGCGTCTGGGAAAGCAACACCAAAGCTCTTTATTGTCCCCTGCTGAAATAATGTTTCACACGTATGAATAAAAACAGACCTCCTAGACAAATAATTATAACCACTAAAATTTTAAATCTGCCATCAAAATGCAAAGCAGGCCTGTATTAGGTTTAGTTTCAACACTGAAATTAACCCTCTTTGTTTTACGAGTTTCATCCTTCAGAAGACGTTTGAGAGCCTGCATCGAGTTTTGCTGCCATAAATTCCCTGAATATTTGATAAAATACAACATCGTGCCCTTTCAACTATTCAGGCGTAATTCATAAACGTTAACAATACAGTTAATGTGTCATAACATGATGGGGTACCAATAATAAATAAAACGTGGGTAGTACATACAGCCAGAATCTAGGTGGTCTCTTCGAGATAAAGCTCGTGGAGTCCACCGAAAAAAAAAACGATGATCTGAGTTTTTCATTCAGAAGTTGTGAGCTTTGGGGAATGCGTAACCTTGTTTTTATGAACAGAAGCATGCGTTCATACATTGCATGCACGCTGAAATAAGATATTGGTTTTGAAATTTTGTACATAAAATCTAACATTAAATGAATCTAGTTTGAGCAGCTGCCCTTTTTAAGATAATGTGAAAGGGCTGTAGTTTCGTCGGTTGTCTGTGTCAAAGTTAAGCCAATTTTGTTCTTTTTCCAGGCAAAAATCTCAGGTACGACCTCAGAATTATGAATGACTTCATCACAAAGCCGCCACTGAAGAAATGTCTGAAATGGTTCCACAAGTACGAGAAACATGGAATTGTTCTCTACGACCCGAGCTGTCAGCACATACTTGCGCAACGTGGCACATCACAGCCGTATGGGCAGGAAAAAGAACGCTGCAAAGGTGGAATTCATTGACTCTCTCCTGTTCTCCCTGCCTCGAAACCACTCAGATATGCAGTTGTAAAAAAAGAGAGACAGGCGCATTTTGGAAGCTTGAAAGGTCGTTTATTTATGTGCTTTGGGAGGCAAGAAATATAAATATTTGTGTACACGCCAACGAAAATCTGTTTTTTCTAATAAAGATACTTTCTCTCCCTCTTTCTCACTCTCTCTCTGTGCGAAGCAACACAAATGTCGAAATTATTTGCCGCTCAGTTTGCGAACACTATAATTGTATTCCTTCAGTTACCTTGTAGTGATGTTACCTCTCCACTGCTCTTGTTAACCCACAATTAGATTTGTGCTGCACTATATTTGTTTTCTTTTCAGACAATACACCGTGCCACCAATTTATTTTGAAAGGGAATGACATTCCAAAAAAGGCGTTGAAGTTTTGTACCAAATTTAAATAAGACATTCGTGTAGGACGGCAGTTTGCTAGAAACCGAGGTGCAACCGAGAGACTGAATTACTAATCGTATAGCCAGCTGAATTCTTCCTGCAGTAAGGAATTGTTCTCCCTAGAAATAGTTCGTGAGAAAAAGGGCTTACAAATACATACAAAAAATATTTCGAGAATGTTTGGCACAGATATAGTTATGGTGTCAAATGGAGAGCAGGGCTCTATAGCTGTCAATCGATGCGTGATGTACACTTTGAGAAACGCTCAGCAAATTTATATTTTATTTTGCAGTGGCTCAGAAAGTTGTATTTTAATTCCGTCAAGCAATATGTAGGCTCTCAGAATAGTGAAACCAGGAAGTATAACTCTTCACTGGTGTATTTCAGAGGTATAAGTCTTCACAGTATCACAGGTGCAGAGACGCCCTGTTTTAAGTCGCAGTTATGCTAAGTCCTGCATTTTCGTAGGTGAACGTTGTTGAAGCCATCTTCAGTTTTTTTTTAATCCACGGAACAGCTTGAGTGCAATAGTTCACGAACTCTTGTTTGTTTTTATTGATGAAATGTATGCATGTAACGAGATGTGCTATGTGATTTTAACAGATTTAACAGATTTTACTCCTAGAAAACCCTTCGGTAAACATGGGGAAGAAAACGAATTTACCAATCCCACTATGGGATTGGTAAAGTGGCGTAAGTGGCTATTGGTAAGTTGCGTAACAGCAACGTGCCGAGTAATTTTGAAGTAGCCAAAATGGCGACATGGAGTCTTGGGTGCAATGTATGTGGCAACTGGAAGGCAGCGACATGGTCTTTTAAGAGAGGTTAGCCCCAGTAGCTCAAGGTAGGCGTCGTTACGGTGCCATAAAGAAATGGCGATACCCTGTGTGGCTGAGGCGCCGAAAAAGCTATACCGATGCCTGGGATTTCGCAATATATTGGTCTGGGTGCTTAAAAAATATAACACAAAAGATCAGACAAAAAAATGGGCCCGGAACCGGAGCCGAAATAAGAAATAGAAGGGTGACGGGTGCAGAAGCGGACGGTTACAGGTGTACCTGCGAAAACACAGTCGTGCAGTTTACATAAACGTAAAAAACATGAAGGAGTATACTAACTTTACTGGCGGACAGGAAAAACAATTTCGAAATGGAGGAATAGATGAGGTTAAGGAATTAAGGTTAGCTGGTGGCATAATGTGTTTTGTGCCTTGATTGATGGTATGAGAATTTCAGATTTAAGTTACCGCTTTTAAAGATTCTAAGTTGCCGCGTGCCAATGTGTTTCCTTTAGGGTGTAGGCAATTAAACTTGTGTATGAGAAATGATTCGTTATATTTCCTTTCGCGAGGTGAACGTAAATTTGTTTGCAGTATGTAGAGCCTTGCTTTGTCGAATATGTGACCACTTTCATTAAGGTGGCTGGCTGCTCCTTTACGTAAATGTGTTTTGTATCCGCACGGTGGCCGTTGGGTCTTGTAGGAATTTGTTGTCCAGTCTCACATATGCATTTTTTGCTACAAGCGGCACATTCTGGACAGTACACTACGTTGCTTGATGTGCAGGTAGTCTTACATTTTCTTACAGTTTCAGTGGTAATAATATATCTACGGTTAGTAGCTACAAATACTTAGGCCTCGTAATTTCATCCGACCGTAGATGGAACGATCACATATCTCATATTTCAAAAAAGGCAATGGGCCAACTTGGTTACTTGAGAAGGTCGCTTCGACAGCCCGCACAAGAAATCTGTTTTTTAGCGTACGGAACGTATATTAGGGCCATTCTTGAGTACGCCTCGGTAGTATGGGACCCGTACACCCTGAAGAACATTACTCAATTGGAAAATGTTCAAAAAAAGTTAGATTCGTATTTAACTATTATAGCTGGCACGTATCTCCGACTTTTCTTATTAACAAAACTAACCTGCAAACATTAAAATTAAGGCCATATGGGGACCGGCTGAAATACATGTATTTACTTTACCATGATATACTGGGGATAGATAAGGATATGTATATTACTTTAGTTACTAGGCGTGAAACACGATCTAATCATCCGAAGAAAATAAAGGAATTTTTTTGCAGAAGAAACGTATTTAAAAACACGTATTTTTCCTCGGGCGATGGGTGAGTGGAATGTGCTCTCTGCCAGTACATTGGAATGTCCGACAGGCCAGTTATTCTGCAACCAGCTGAATAGCATTTATTCTTGATGTTATATGTATGTATAAGTATGTATGTATGAATATAATTTTTTCTGTTAACTTTCTTGAATTACAATATACGCAAGTGCTATTTTCGCTTGCTTGTCGTTACTATGTGTGGATTTTTTGCTGCTCCACCCACGGAGCATGCGCGGTGCCTTTCAGCATACCAGTACGAATGCGACTCTTTGTTATCAATATCGCGTTGTTATCAATACGCTCTGTAAAGCTTTTGCGGTTCAGCGAATATCTGTATTTTAAAGTATATTGAAATTTTGGGATGCTTTGTTTGGGAATGCTCTGTACGGCTTGTGCGGATCAGGGAATATGTCAATTTCAATGTATTGAATTCTTGTAATGATTTCTGCTGTTAATTTTTTGTTCATCTGTATATTGCACTGTCCGCTCCTGCCCACGGCCTGAGACTAATGACGGCAGTATCCTGTAAATAAATAAATAAATAAATAGATAAAAGGTGAAACCCGAAGTTACTTTGCATGAGTAATTCGACGTCGTACTTTTTACTGTAGTGGTAGCTTGAATATGTTTGTATGTAGAGCACCTGGGGCGGCCACAGGGACGGGTTGCCAATTTAGTATTTGTCCTTAGTTGGGCATGCACAAGAATATCTTGAAAATTAGTGTTACATCTGTAGGCTACTCTGATGGGTCTGAAAAAATCTTAAGTTTCTGGTTACTGTGGAGAATCGGGTAGTATTTGCTGAGGATGTTGTTAACATTTCGGAGTGCGTTTGAGAATTTAGTAGTAAGAAGAGGGGTTGTTGTTTTTGTGATCGTCGGGCGGTGCTTGAGAACCTCGGCTCGATGAAGTGTGCTTCCAGCGGTGTAGGCTTGTTTAAGGTCACTGTTTGGGTGGTTCCTGTTTGATAGCGTTTCTGAAGATGGTGCTCTTTCTACAGAAAATCAAGTACATATTAAAGCGTCTGAATCGTAAATACTGAAGGTTTGCTCAATGTAGCTAACCCCAACATTTAAAATAGACATGCGTTTCTACAAACCTTCCAGTGCTTGTTTTCGGGTGTGGACAAAATAAATGCATTTTGTCCTTCCCCAGCCAAATGTACCAGACATTGCGTTCGACCCTCCCCGATTCTATTCTGATAAAATTGATCAATCATTCTGGTGCACTAGTTGCCCTCATGAACTTTTTTTGCAAGGAAAATGTGTTCTGTCTCTACGAGTGATTTGAATGTTGCCGTGGTGGGCGATAGGTAGGTTGCGATAAAACACCCGCAAAAGCACGACATTTCGCACAGCGCCATAAAAAGCTGCAGTGTGCCAAAAATATATTGCGCTTTCTTATTGCCTTTCCAATTGCCTTTCCAATGGTGAAGCAGCGCGGTGAATTTCTCCTAATATCGATTATCTTTTGAAAACTGTACAGACATTACAGAGATAATGCAAATCCCCCACATGTCTGGATACTTGGCAGCAAGTGTGCTAAAAAAAGTTTTGATGTAGCAGAGGCTAAAATACTGAAAGATGTGTGAAGCAACACATTTTAAGACACATATAGATTCGTTTTATTTCAATTTATTTCATCATTAATCATTAGTACAGAAGGAGGTCCCGGAGTTACAAGAACTGTCAGGGGGACCTCCTATTAGTAATTTAACATTGCATGAATTAATACATTTTGGCAACATAGCAGCGACAGACATCAGAAAACACGAAGTTAATGAAAAAATAAACAAATACAAAAAGTTGGCTACAATAATTGAAGTTCAAAACACAGCAAATGAAACAGATACAGCGTATGAATAAATAAATATGTAGTAATTGACACGTTAATGAAACATAGGAATGACACATGTTAAAGAACACGGGGTTAATGCAACAGATAAGTAGAAATAAATATATGCTTACAATACGCAAAGTACAAATGCTATATAGACTATGCGACAAAAAATTTGAAATGTCTAAGAAAAGATTAAAAAGAAGACAAAGGAAGATATGGAATAACCAATAAATAAAGGCTGTCGATACAATAGGTAAATACAGAAACATTGACAACTGGGAAATAGATTTGTACCCAATATATACTTATAGTAAAGAATCAGTAGCCAGTAGTGTCATTAGTAAATATTTCTTCGTCTCTCTCCTGAATGTTAATGTTGTGCGGCAGGCTTTAATATGGGGTGGTAGTTTGCTCCAGTATTTAATGGCCGTAAAAAGGGAAGTAAACATTCCATAATTAGTGTTTATTCGAGGGAGTAAAAAATTTTTGTTAGAGGAACATCTCGTATTGTTAGTGTTGGTAAGAGCAGAGTTATTAAATGCATCTAAAATTATTTCATTTAGTGTGCGGTATATTAGTAAAACCAATTTGAGCTGCAGCATGCAACGTAATGGTAGTATTTTTAAGGAACTGAAAATTGGTACTGCATGTGACATGTAACTGGAGAAATTAATGATCCTCAAGGCTTGATTTTGTATATGCTGTAGATGTATTATGTGCGAGCAATATGTGTTTCCCCAAACTGAGATGCAGTATTGCAAGTGACAGTGAATAAATGCGTAATAAAGTGAAGTTCTAACGTTTTGTGGAAAATACGAGCGCGTTAGGATTAGTACTCTTATTCCAAAGGCAATTTTTTTTAGACCATGTCAGCATGCAAGTTAAATTTAAGTTGGGGATCAAGTTTGACGCCAAGGAAGACAACTTCATGTGCAGGTGAGAGAACATGAGTTTGTAAGACGAGCGGTGACGCAGGCGCGATGACGCGTTTATGTGTGTAAAAAAGCATAAACTGAGTTTTCGAAGGGTTGATGTGAAGTTTCTTACTTGTGAACCACGCAGATAAGTTGCTCAGGTCAGAATTTAGTCGTTTTATTACACTATTTATGCATTTGCTATGAGTAAATATAGTCGTGTGGTCAGCATATAGAATAGATGAAGTACTGGTTAAACAGTGAGGAAGATCATTAATGTACACCAGGAAAAGTAAAGGGCCTAAAAGTGAGACTTGTGGGACACCCCTAGTGACTGGTTTAGTACGTGAAAGCGAACCTCCGAAATTTACAACTTGAGTTCTGTTAGTCAAATAACTGCGGATGAGCGTAAGAGCTGGGCCACAAATGCCCAGAGCTTCTAACTTGTAAGAAAGGATCTTATGACAGATGGTGTCAAATGCTTTACTGAATGAAGTCAATGAAAACTGAACCAACAATATGGGAGTTGTCAAGGGCATGTTTTATTTTGTCAGTGAATGATGTTATAGCTGTTTTAGTCGAATAACCTTTGCGAAACCCGTGTTGTTCTGGCGAGAGAAGATTAAATTTGTGAAAGTACTTTGTTAAGCGAGTTACAAGTAGTTTCTCAATGACATTGCTAAAGAAAGATAGCATACAGATAGGACGGTAGTTTGAAATTATTTCTTTGTTACCTTTTTTAATATAGGAGTTATTTTACCGTGTTTTAATTCATCGGGGAAAACGCCTGTTATGAACATGCAGTTAAAAATGTGCGCGAGTGCTTAGGCGATATGGGATGATACTAATTTGATTTTAGAAGGGTGTAAATTATCAAAGCCGGGACCTGTAGTTCGTAAACTAGCGATTGAATCGGATACTTCTTTGGGTGATGTAGGGAACAAGTAAAATGAATAAGGGGTTTGCCTGAGTACTGGCTCTGGTATACTGTCTAGTGAAAGATCATGTGTAGGACAGAAAAAAGTATTGAATTCATTTGCGATGTCAGTGGCTTCCGTTACTACCCTTGTTCCTGTATTTAGTTGGTTCAGTGCGTGGTTTGGTGAAGACAGATGAAGAAAGGACCTAATGGCATCCCAGGTTTTGGGGGTGTTATTTGTGTGTTTAACAACCGTTGTCTCGAAGTAGGAACGCTTGGCTTCTTTCAAGAGTCTGGTAAGTGTGTTAGAATAAGTTATGTACCGCGACTGTAAGGTTACATTAAAAGGTGTGCGTTTTAATTTTTTGTGGAGGTTATCACGTTTTTTAATACTTTTTAAGAGGGATCCTGTTATCCATGGGTTTCTAGGGGCGGAGAACCAGTGAGTATGTCGTGTTAGGTTAGTACACTCCGAGTACACGCTTTTAACTTTGTTGTTAAATTGTTCGAATGCCAGGATTGGGTCTGTTATATATATAGCGTATAAAATACTCGACTCATTCTAAACAATACCATAAATATGAAGAAAATATATGATTTCCACTGATTGCCCCGCTCCATGGCACTGTTTCCTGCAGTTTAAGAGCCCAAATACATGGGCGACCGCGCGTTTTAAAGAAAATTATGGGGTTGTACGTGGCACTAAATCCCGTGCCACTATACAAGAAGTCCTAAAGAAACACAAACAGTTAGTTCGCTGTCATACACAGTTTAGTGGACACAAAGAGAAAGATGGCGTTGAAGGCATATAAGCCGTTATTGAAGTCTCCACTCTTGAAGCCACGCTCTGATGAGAGGATTTGAAAAACTAGACGAGCGGACGCATATTTCATTTGCCTAAACTTGTAGCTGGATAACAGTTGGTAAGCATTTCACAAGACGAACACGTAAAGCAATGAAAGATGTGGATTTTCTGACACCACCTAGGACTGCATTATAACGCGTGTAGTGTTGAGACGTAGGGACACCCTCAGTGTTCACAAATAAAAACCTCACCTCTATTTCCCAGCAGGTTTCGAGATACACGTGATCTTCTAGGCAAATTGATTGAATATCATGAAAGATGACATACGTTCTACTGCGGAATTAGGTAACTAGACGTACAGAATCGACATTGAAATAACGGAAACGTTCAAACTAGACCGCATCACTTGGACAATTCCTCCAGAGTTCCACGTAGCACTGGATCTTGGCGAAGCTTGTTCGTTGCAAAAAAAGTTCACTAGAGAAATTTACAGCTCTTTTGGGCAGTGTGGCGTGAGCGCTAAAATCAACTTCCCAGTTTCCAGAAGCGCCTGCTCTTCCGTACTTCATGAATGTTGAAATATCTACGGCAATCAGTAAAAATGTCCAAAACAACCTTTTTCTTACCCGTTCTACGACCAATGTGTCACATGGTGCTCTACGCTATGCCACCTCATCTAGATGCGCGTTTCCACAGGGCAAGGACTGCTGCGATTTTTTTAGGGACGAAACAAAGGTACGTGTCTAAATCCTGGAAATGTGGAATCGTGAGCAGATCGGCCAGCAATCGCAGCGCGATTATTTTATGTCGCACGCAAAGAAATACGATTGGAATTCGAGCAACTTGGGACCAGAAAAAAAAAACATGTGTACGGGCCTGCGTGATTATTCGAACATGCAATAATATTGACATGACGAACGTTTCCTTTATAAGAAGCCAAAATTTACCAAAATTATACAACAGGTTTCAACGGAACTGCTTGCAGTCTGTGTTACTATCTTCTTGATCTAGCCTTGCTGTAAACATCAATACAAGATACATTTTAGTTTTAAATACTGATATTTCTACTGTGAGTTTTCCTCAATTAGCTTACGCTAATTTCAATATATTTACTTGTCTTGCGCTCTTTTTATCAGTAATAAAGCAACGCTAAGTACAGATGGGAGATAAATTTCACGTTACCATTATATCCAAACCTACCGTAATGAGACTTCTACTTCGTTACCATGTAGCCTAAAAGACAATATACATACACAAACCTCTATAAAAATAAATTGTCCAGTGTTACACGTCGCTGATTCAAACCAGAAAGTGGAGGCTATTCTCCTACAGAAACGCAAACAGGTATAAAGATTTGGATGGGACACAGACGATTCAATATTCTTTGCAACGGATGTGCATATAAAATAACCTTGAAAATATATACAGGTGCCAACATGACATAAAACACAATGGACCACCGCGTTAGTCTTGCGCGGTGCACCTGTGAACTGCACGTCACAGTGAATGTGTATATATATATATATATATATATATATATATATATATATATATATATATATATATATATATATATATATATATATATATATATATATATATATATATGTGTGTGTGTGTGTGTGTGTGTGTGTGTGTGTGTGTGTAAAAGACTGTTTCTTCATGTCTCGTGTGGCTGCTCCCGGAGTTCTCATATGCAGTCGAACTCGACGTTTACCCAGATAAAGCATGGGGACACATCACCTTTTTACTGTGCTTCTGTTTACCACCTCTCTAAGCATGTGGGAATGTAAACTTTGGGTGGTGAAATCAAGTCTAAGTGCTGCAAAGGTAAAAATTACTCTTAACTCGCCTTTGATTGTGCCTACATTGCTGAACTGAGCTAAGCTTGAGCGTGACTGTGATTGTAACGCAAACGATGAATATGCGTTAAAATTGGGTTATGCACATTTAGAATGGCTTTCCGTACCATAACGTATGTCACCGTATTCGATTTATTCTGAGTTCCTGCTTTATAGAGACTGATATTAGTGTTATCTTTTCTTTCATCAAGACTTTTCAAGGCGTTCTCTGTAACAAATGATATGTGACACTGGAATAATCGTGTATCTACTGATTTTGCTGTGGGCAACAAATGTTCATGGCATGTGGCCTACTTGTGTCGCATTCTTGTCCAGTTTGTCATGTGCACAATCTAATTGCCAATCGGTCAGCCTAGGCTCCCTACACCACTCCAAATGACGCGTTCAGTGTACCGATTTGGCGTTTTCAGCTAAACCTTCTCCTTCTGACTCTCCGAGCATAAGTGGTGAGCAACCACATGCACACACGCAGTTTATTTGCCACATGTTTTGTTAACTTTGAAGAATGCTGATGTTCTGGCATTACACTCTAGTACGAGGTTTTTATCAGCCGTTTAAGGTCTACGAATGTCTACGTAGGTCTACGTACATACCTGGCTTTTGCGACCTTGTGGATCTGGCTGATACCATGGTGATCCTTATAGATCTCATCTCGGCTATCCGCACCCATATTGCCGTTTTTAATTTGCCAGAGTATTGTGTTAAAATTTGCGGCCATTGTAGCCACCATCACATCGCTCCCCTATTACTGCACTCCATTCGCAGTGTCGTTTGCGGGTCGCTGCACGCAACGGCATCACTCCTGCCTTCTGGGTGGCAAAAATCATAAAGAGCACTTACGGTTGGCCGTAAACAATTCACCTGCTTGTGTTTATCTTGCTCGACCACGCCACTGGAGTCGGTGTATTTTTCGACATGGTCTATGGCATCACAGTCGCCTTGGCCGAGTCTTCCAAAGGCAGGCGTGCAACCAGTCCACGTCTCTCCTTGCAATCTATTGCATTGCACTCGTTTTTAGAGCGCAGGTCTTAGGCGCTCTGTTCCTGCGGTGAGCTTCGGCGTCCTCGGCCTAACCGAGCGAACGAGTACAGCGAAGGATGAAAAACTGAAGGTGGAGCCTAACGGTGGATGAAAGACGGCGAGAGCGATGAGAGCGCGAGGGAGAAAGCGAAAGAGGACAGCGTGGAGAAAGGGTGCGGAGGAAAGCGGAACGACGCCTGTGGTGTGCTCCACGGCGGCAAACAGGCACGCGGCAAGTGTGTCCTCCGATACAATATATGGGAAAGCGCTGGCGTTGACTTCAGATACACTGCGTACTGGCTACTTTCGCTACGACGCTGCCGCTAGACAATGCGCTCAGCGTGAGCCACGCATTCTCATGTTGGCGCTTTCTTTGTGAACAACGAGCGACGTAAAAGCTGGAAATGCGTCGTCTGCCGCTGCTCTTGAACGACCTACCCGAGCAGACGAGGAGCGCCGCCGCCGAGAGGACCCTATCCTTCAGGATCACATTCTCTGAACCAATATATTCTCAATTCAAAACGCCTAAGTAGCTGCGCTAAAAACTCGCAGTAGGCTGCGTCGTATTTTTCGGCGAATTTCTAGGCTTCTAATGTCAAGCAGATCATTGTGGATGCACATTTCTTTTAGTATGGTGACGTCATCACTGACGTCCATTATCAATAGCTTAATGATGATAATTCCTCTGACTTTCAAGCACAAGGCACATGTACCCCATGCCATTGGCCCTCTGCTTCCAAGTCTGGGTCCAATAGCGGGTTTCATTCGATTAATTTACCAGAATGGCTAGGCCAACATAAGGTGGAAAGTTGAGCACAACATTGAACCAGCGTCACAAATTATCAACAAAGGAAGGACAGTCAAAATTATGACATCGAAGACATTGCGGAGGCAGAAAAGGCTGGTGGAAGACAATTGATATCCTGGAATGCAGAAGTTACATACGACCAGTGCTAGAGTATGCTTCAGTAGTTTTGGATCATTTATTACCTCCTAACTTGATATACTCGACACCATCCAGAGAAGATAGGTCAAGAAGATTTAAGCTGGCAAACAATGGTAACAATTTTCTTTAGCTCTTAAAACTTAAAACCGCCGTCAACAACGCGAAAATATGAAAGCCTGAAAATATTGTTTTTGAGGGCCATGACATGCGGTGATTTGTTACTATCACACCTTTGCAGCCCTGAGCTACGCGACATACTCATTCCATTCACTGAAAAACAATGTTCAAAATGTTTTGTTAAGCAAACGCTTTAGTTTGTTTAACAAAACAAACTGTGCGGTACTCAACGGCAGGGTCCATGATACAGAGTGGCGTACATCATATGTAGGTACATGACGTACTAGCTGAAATAGTGTTAGCATAAGGTTATTGTTCGTTGCTACAGCAGTTTTGTAAATGCGAAGCACTTTGAACTCATACAAGGTAGTTATTCTTAAAACATTTAACTGCCTCAAATATTCTCTGGTGGGAGCATTCCACGGTATATTAGCTATCAGTCTTAACGTACGCTTTTGTGCAATAAGAAGGTGCTGTTTAATTTGTTGTGTCGTCGTACCCCAAACTCTGTGGCAATAAGTAATCACTGGCGCTATAGAAGTATTATAAATGAGGAGTTTAACCTGTGTGGGAAGGGTTAAACCATGTTTACATAACGCGCCATTTAAACTGTTCATTTTAGCACGATTATCTTCAATTAGTAGGTCCCAATTGAGTGTCTCAGAGAATATAACACCAAGAGATTTTATCCTGGATACAATATCAATCTTGTCATTACCTAATCATAGTTCGATATCACCACTTACTCCTTTATTTGTTGTTCTATATATCACAGCCTTTGTTTTATTCGTATAAACTTTAAGACAATTTTGATTACACCAGTGAGTGAGTGTGTGAGTGAGTGAGTGAGTGAGTGAGTGAGTGAGTGAGTGAGTGAGTGAGTGAGTGAGTGAGTGAGTGAGTGAGTGAGTGAGTGAGTGAGTGAGTGAGTGAGTGAGTGAGTGAGTGAGTGAGTGAGTGAGTGAGTGAGTAAAGTAACTTTATTTCGGTCCAGAGAAGACGCAGGAGAAACCCCGCGCCACCCGGCTAGTCCCACGTAGGGACCGCCAAGCCGAGCTTGACGGCCCAATCGTGGGCACTCTGGACGGCCAGGGTTTGGTCGCTCAGTTCGGGGCTGCCCAAGAGCGCAGTCCACCTATCCTCGCTGAAAGAGGAGCCGATGGCTTCACACTCCCAGAACACATGGTCCAATGTTGCCCTTAGTCCACAGGCAGGGCAGTCCGCACTGGGATATCTCTCAAGGTATATGGTATGAAAAATCGCGAGGTTAGGGTACGCACGATCTTTTAAAAGTCGAAGGGTAACCGCCCGCGCTCTGCATAAGGCGGGGTACGGGAGGGGGAATACCTGTCTTGACAGATATAGTCTGTGGTGATTTCATTAAACGGAAGCAAGGGTTCCCTGCGGGGCAGGGGGACTGCTGAGGCGGCGCGGTCAGTGAGTCCTCGCGCTGGCTCGTGTGTGCCCTCGTTAGGGTTAGAGGGAGAACGCTCCATCGACCCCAAGTGCGCGGGAAACCAAATGAGAGAATGCGGAGAGATACTTTTGGAACTTTGGAGAATGCGGAGGGCCCGGGGGGAAACCATACCGGTTTGGATGGCTGCCTTGCAATCACTATATATTGCCTCTCTGCGACCATCGACTACAGCCAGCGCGATTGCAACCTGTTCGGCTACCACGGCCCTCGAAGTGCATACAGTAGCGCAGCAAGTGAGCCCTGAATTGGTGTCTACAACGGAGAACGCGAATACCTCTTGTTGGACATATGCCGCGGCATCCACGAAGCTTGCCTCAATGTGGTTATTGTGGACATGCTCGAGTAGAGCTGTACCTCTGGCCCGACATCTGCCGATGTTTGCGGGGTGCATATTGCGGGGAACGGGCGCGATGTGCAGTTGAGACCTGATGTCGCTGGGAATCCGCACGGCGTCAGGGCAGTCGTCGACAGAACTGAGGCCCATCTCGTTGAGTATCTTGCGGCCTGTCGGGGTGCCGGATAGCCTGACGAGCTGTGAGTGCTCTTGTGCCTCGATAATCTCTTCGAGCGTGTTGTGGACTCCGAGCTTCAGTAGGTTTTTATTTGGGTGCTTGCAGGTAAGCCGTTGGCAAGCTTAAAGACTTTTCTGATGAGTGAATTGAGCTTGTTCCTATCTGCAACATGCCAATTAGGCATGGTTGCCGAGTATGAAAGGTGGCAGAGAACAAAACCATGTATAATGCGGATGAGATTGTCTTCCTTGATTCCCCGGTGCCTGCTGGTGATCCTCCGAATGAGGCTGAGAGCACTCTCCGTCTTAGCGGTGATCATTCTGGGTGCGGTTCCATGGAAATGTTCGACTCGATATACATCCCCAATGTTCTGAGCGAGTCCACTCAGGGCACCGGAGACTCGTCACCAGTGAATAGACATATTTCGCTTTCGGACTCCGGTTTCCAATCATGATGGCCGCCGCCTCTGGGTCTTTTCCTGTAGTGAAGCAGCTCAGATTTTGAAGGAGAACATCTGAGCCCAGTGGGGAGGAGGAAGCGCTCGGTCGCATCGATGGCGCTCCTGCATGGCGGCTTCAACTTGGCCGTCACTCCCACCGGCGCACCAAATGATGATCTGAACTGCGTAGATGGTAGGGTTGATTCCTTGAATCTTCGCGAGCTCCTTAGAAAACCCGATCATTGCGATGTTAAATAATGTTGGCGAGATGACTGAGCCCTGAGGCGTGCCGCGTGAACCGAGGGTGATCTCTTGCGAAAGATATCCTTTGATCTTGAGCTTGGCAGTTCTCTTGCTAAGGAAGCATCGGACAGAAGTCGTAGGCCCTCTTCCCGAGCCCGAAGCCGGCAATAGACTGGAGAATGAACTCGTGTGAGATATTGTCGAACACCTTCTGCACGTTTAATCCAAGGATGGCTCCGGTATATCCCGTGCTCCAGTCGATGATCTGATGCTTAATCAACTTCATGGCGTCCTGTGTCGAGAGGTCGGCCCTGAAACCAATCATATTTTGTGTGTACATGTCATTGGCCTCGATGTGCACCTTGAGCCGGTTGAGCCGGGCATAGTCTGCAACCTTACCGACACAGGAAGTCAGGGAAATTGGTCTTAGATGCTCTATTCCTGGTGCTTTACCGGGTTTCGGGATGAGTACTGTGCAGGCCGTAAAGAAGTCGTAATGGAATACGTCTACTTAGGGCAGGTAGTGACGGCGGATCCAGATCATGAGACGGAAATAATCAGACGAATAAGAATGGGCTGGGGTGCGTTTGGCAGGCATTCTCAGATCATGAACAGCAGGTTGCCATTATTCCTCAAGAGAAAAGTATATAATAGCTGTGTCTTAGCAGTACTCATCTACGGGGCAGAAACCTGGAGGCTTAAGAAAAGGGTTCTACTCAAATTGAAGATGACGCAACGAGCTATGGAAAGAAGATTGATAGGTGTAACGTTAAGGGATAAGAAAAGAGCAGATTGGGTGAGGGAACAAACGCGAGTTAATGACATCTTAGTTGAAATCAAGAAAAAGAAATGGGCATGGGCAGGACATGTAATGAGAAGGGAAGATAACCGATGGTCATTAAGGGTTACGGAATGGATTCCAAGGGAAGGGAAGCGTAGCAGAGGGCGGCAGAAAGTTAGCTGGGAGGATGAGATTAAGAAGTTTGCAGGCACGGCATGGCCACAATTAGTACATGACCGGGGTTGTTGGAGAAGTATGGGAGAGACCTTTGTCCTGCAGTGGGCGTAACCAGGCTGATGATGATGATGATTACTGTGCAGGCTGCCTTCTACTGTGTGGGGACCTGTCCACTGCGCCAGACCTCATTAATCCTTTCAGTGAGAAAGTCGATCGACTCATCATCGCGTTTCCTCAGCATCCTGTTAGTGACGCCATCTGGGCCAGGGGCAGATTTGACGTTGAGTGAGAAGAGGGCATCTCGGATCTCGGCCGCGGTAAAGTCCTGGTCCAACTCCGGCACCACACACCCAGCGTAGTCCGGGAACTGGGTAGGGGCAGAGCTCTCCGCGACCGGCAGCTACTTGTCTATGAGCCTGTCGACAATCAAGTCGTCCGGGGTAGAGTCCGTAGCGAGGTGGATGGCTCGCGCGAGGGGATCGTCTCTGGCTGGACCTGGTGCTGCCCTCATCGAGAGGGTGTTCGAGCAGACCGCAGCTCTTGCCTGATCTGAGCTGACCCTCGACGGATTCGCATAGCTCATCCCATTGTTGCTTACACAAGTTCCCACAATGCTGTTCGATCTCCCTGTTAACATCCGAAACCTCCTTGCGGAGCCTCCTGTTATGCGTCTGCCCCTTCCACCTCGTGAGGAGGGCTTTCTTGGCTTCCAGCAAGTGCGCCAACCTGCTATGCATCTTGTCAACGTCGAGCTCAGAGACGATCTTCTCGGTTGCCTCCGCGGCGTCATCCCTGATGCCTTTGCACCAACCTTCAAAATCTGTCTCGGCCATCGGTGCGCGCTCGGCTCTGATCCTGCGGAAAACTTCCCAGCCGATCAGCTTGACCTTCATCGTCTTATAGCAGGCAATCGGGAGGGAGACTTCGATGACGCAGTGGTCACTTCTGAGGTCTAGAGTCGTGTTGACCCACTTGACCTCCCCTACGTTGTTGACAAAATAGAGGTCTGAGGTAGTGTCCCGGCGTGCGGAGTTGCCTCTCCTAGTGGGGAAGTCCTTATCAGTGATAAGGGTCAAGTCCAGTTCCATCGCAGTCTGTCACAGTACGCGTCCCTTGGGCGTGTCATGGGTGTACCCCCCCACCCTATGTGGGGCGTTGAAATTCCCGACGATGACGAGGGGGTGCCACCAGCCATGCTTACGGCCCTCTTGAGGAGAGAGTTTCTCACCCTGCGGTAGCTGGGGCTGCAGTATACGTTGAGGATAAAGAGGCTATTTCTTCTTAGGCTTTTTCTGGGTGCGTTGATGAGGATTTCAGTCATGACGTACTCGATGCAATCACCAACTGCACCGAGATCGCGAGAGAGGCAATTGTACCTTTTGTTGACAAGGGTAGGAACTCCCCTACCTCCTGAATGGGAGGATACTATCAGATAACCTGCGAGTTTGATAGGAGTACTCGTTGCAACTTCCTGAATAGCTATGATTTGGGGTTTAACCGTGAGAGTTCTTAAATATTGCTGCAGAAGCGGCTTCTTGTTGGGAAACCCTCCGCAGTTCCATTGCCAGATACTAAAATTCTTGTCCGCAGTATCCATCGCTAGGCTAAGAGGAGGCTTGAATGGCCCTGAGAATCGCGCCCTCCGTCGGTGGTGCTAGTACATGACACCAGTGACGCAAATATTCCAAAAATTGGTTGCCACGGATGGATAACTCAGTGTGTTTCCTGTGGCAAGCATTGTAATATCATCAGCATAAGCTACGAGATGAACCGGAAAGGGGGTATGAAAATTGTCATTTATATACAATAAAAACAACAAAGGCCCTAAAATGCTTCCCTGTGGTACACCACATAAGATTGGCTAAACATCTGATGAGGTTTCATTTAAAGACACCATTTGTTTACGGTACGTTAGGTAAGAAGGCATTAAAGCAAGACTCATGACCCTAATGCCACAGTGACTGAGTTTCTGAGATAATAGAAAGTGGTCAATTAGATCAAATGCTTTGGATAAGTCTATATATATATATATATATATATATATATATATATATATATATATATATATATACATATATATATATATATATATATATATATATATATATATATATATATATATATTGTTGCAGGAAGAAAGCAGGCCCGCGAGTGTAAAATAACGCATATTTGCAACTGGCGTATATGGCGTTCAGGCAACTGCCAGACTTCGTCCTCGTCTAGGCCAATCCAACTTCTTCGTTCCCTTCACCGTAACATCACCCTCCCGGTGGAGTAGCTCCGACCCGGTGCAAATTATAGAGCCTCACTTAATGGGGGAACATAGGGCTTAAGCCTTGCGACGTGAACAACATCGCTGGTGACGGCGGCAGTGAAAATCCGGCAGTGTCGTGACAGGACGAGTGGTATGCGAAAGTGACGTATGGTAAAGCGACGTCCCAGTCACGGTGATCGTCGGAAACGCACATGGCCAGCATTTCAGTTAGCGTGCGGTTGAGTCGCTCGGTGAGGCCGGTCGTTTGAGGGTGGTACACGGTAGCAACCTGGTGTTCTGTTGCACAGGAGCGGAGCAGGTCACCGACGACCTTCGATAAGAAGTAGCGGCCGTGATCCGTCAGCAACTGGTGAGGAGCGCCGTGGTGCAGGATGACGTCGTATAGTAAGAAGTCTGCGACATCTGTAGCCCAGCTGGTTGGTAGCGCTCGCGTGATGGCATATCTCGTGGCATAATCGGTTGCTACAGCAATCCATTTGTTGCATTTGATAGAAATTGGAAAGGGGCCCAGGAGGTCTAGGCCCACATGAAAGAAAGGCTCTGTGGGGATAACGATTGGTTGAAGCAAACCAGCGGGAGGCGTAGCAGGCGTCTTCCGGCGCTGACACAGGTCGCAAGAAGTGACATAACGGCGCACAGAGCGATAAATGCCGGGCCAGAAGAAGCGGCGCCGTAGGCGGTCGTATGTACGAGTGATGCCCAGATGTCCAGCAGTAGGAGCGTCATGAAGTTGCTGGAGCACGACTAGTTGAAGGTGCTTGGGAACGACTAGGAGTTGCTCCGGGCCGTCAGGACGAACGCTATGACGGTATAAAGTTCCATCGCGCAAGGTGAACATGCGGAGGCACGGGTCATTGGGCGAGGAGCTTAGGCGTTCCATAAGTGTTCGAATAACAGGATCTTAGCGCTGCTCGTCGCCAATATGGAGGAAGTCGGAGATGGATAGAACACTGATGTCTGAGTCGGCATCGGTATCCTCCGGTTGATCCACGGGATTGCGGGACAGGCAGTCAGCGTCTTTATGCAGGCGCCCTGGCTTATACATAATAGAAAATGTATATTATATATATATATATATATATATTTCCCGAGAACAGGAAGCTTTCCTTCAAAGGCAGAAATTATAATTTCTTTTTCTTTTGCAATGCCAT
Organism: Dermacentor albipictus; assembly: GCF_038994185.2. NCBI lineage: Eukaryota > Metazoa > Arthropoda > Arachnida > Ixodida > Ixodidae > Dermacentor > Dermacentor albipictus. The sequence goes on from NC_091827.1 coordinate 79,778,009, forward strand.
CTCCGTCGATCTCTGTTTTCTCAATCCAAACTGGTAGTCAGAAAGAACAGAATGCTTACTTAGAAAGTTAGTCAGCCGGCAATGAATAATTTTTTTCTAATGCCTTAGACAGTACTGGAAGAATTGATATTGGTCTGTAATTGGAAAAGTCGAATGGTACGCGAAATGCGAAGGTTGTGGGTTCGGTTCCCACCTGCGGCAAGTTGTTTTTTCATCCACTTTATTTTCCTATAACTTATCGTTTCATTATTTCATTTATTAAGCACAAGTAATTCCCCCTATGTTGTCCTTGGTGTCAGTGTTTGTTGGCTTCTGATGACATGACTAGTAAAAATCGGGCCGCTCGGTTAACCCCCTTTCTTCAAGTGTATGTATAGCAGTCAGGCGGCTTTGTTAACGAGCGCCTTAGAGAACATAAGTGATCCATACCAACAGGCACAGGTTCCCATTTGGCTCAGCATTGCAAAATATGCAAGTGCAAACCCATAAAAATTGTAACAGCGCAAACACATGCAACCACAAAGTACGAAGGACGAGACACAAGCGGTTGTGTCTCGTCCTTCGTACTTTGTGGTTGCATGTGTTTGCGCTGTTACAATTTTTATGTCAAGTATGAACCAACTCGCCCAGAAAGAAGTTTTAATGATGCAAACCCATGTTTCGGGATACCACAATTTTGAAAAAGAGCCGTGACACCGCCTCCCGAGGGTTATCCGAAGCATTCTTCATTCAGCCATTGGGGTCACAGTGCATTAGTGTGCCTTACTTAGCCTTGTACAGCGCTCAGTATGGTTTTTTTTTATTCTGTCGCATGAGTGCGCTCTTGTGTCGGATGTTGGTGGCACCACATCACGGTGCTGACTGCGCATGTTCCTCTAGTTTCAGCTGTCTATAAAGGAGTGACGCAATAAAATGATGTCAGTTGAGAGTAGCTCTTTGCCCTGTCGTTTTTGTTGTGTCTGTTGTTTTGCACTAAAAAAAGTATTCATGGATTCGCACCAACTAGCCCACCAACGCATTGTGCTGAATCATTGTCCAATTATGTACATCCTGCTTCGCATTTTAATTTCCCTCACTCGCGGTGTCCGCCAATATACCAAACATCTTGCCGAATGGGAGGACAGAATTCAGTAAAAGAAGAATGCCACACAGCACTACAGAAGCACTCCTAAAAATTATTCAACAGATGGCCTTGAATAACGCAAGTTCAGTGAGGTAAAACTAACTCTTCAAATGTTTGCTGTACAAACACAGCAATGCAAGAAAGCATAATTTCTGCCCAACAGCACAGAACTGTAAAGTAGGTAGAAAACACCAGAAGAAATCGTGTTCGTAAGCAAAATTGTGATAGTTCACGATTGCATGACAAATAATCCTCCCGCAAGGAGCAACGTTCCCGTGATACAAAAAAGAACGGGAGTTCATTTTCTGTCCGAATAAGTCATCTGCTTTTAGAATTTTTATCGTGAGTCACCGTGCATTCCTAGTGTAGGTGTTTCGCCGATAAATATCTCATTATTGTGGTGAATAAATGTGGCGTACACATTTGCCGGTTTAACAATTATGTGCGTCTAGAGAAGGCCACAAGGTGTGACGATTTTCCGGCATCATCATCTTCAGCAAATTGTGTTTCTTGAAACAAAAATCTTCACAAAGAGCAAGCCTGATCTGTCATCAAAATCGACAATCATCTTTTCATAATCTACAAATTAGACCAACAGTTCTCCAGAGGCTGCCCAAGTACGCAGTTACGCCGCACATCCCATATTCCTGCCAACTGTGCGCAAAAATACTAAGGAACGAAGTTCTCCTGTGCCATAGCACTCTACTTCTATGGGCCTAGCATTTCAGTAGAATGAGTGAAAGTAATATGTCTCGAAACAAGAGAAGCATGACCGGCCATAAAGATAAAGCGGTATGGGCGAGTGATGGACGTGCTTCTGGCACATTTTACATGACTATATGCTTTTGCTATCGCTGCGTGGGCGATTTTTCTCGTCATCAAATATATGCTCTCTTGTATTCATGTGTCTAAAATTTGACTATATTTGAGCGCAAAAGAACACTCGATTCTCCTTCATCACCGACAGGTCTATACTGTCACCAAACTTAACGAATCATCCACCATGAAACTTCGGAGATTCTCAGTAATCAAATGTTTTTTGAAAGGAACTGTCGAAGTAGGAATGTAAAATATGAGGAAGATGAGGCATAGCAGAGCAACGCCTTTTCATTATTTCTCCCGCAAAAGGATGTTTTCTTGAATATACTACTGTGTCTGCATTCGTGACTTATGTCTAGCCAAAATGTGGATGCATTGAAGTAACTGAATATGTCAAAATAATATGTAAAGCTATAGTACCCTTTCAATGGCAAATAAGAACTTCCTGTCACGAATGTGTCCGTATATGTATATGCAAACTAACAATCTCTGTTTGCTACTTCTTTGCAGAGCGTGGGGCGAATGAACAGGCGTCATCACCATGGTCGAAAACACAGTAAACAAGGTACCATCGAAAATGTAAGCAACCAATTTCATTGACGTCATACCAAACGTTCCCTATACAGGTGCTCTTTCTAGAGAAAATGAAGTGCAATAGTAAAGCGTTTTTATCATCAATACTGAAGCTTTATTGAGTGCAGTTAACTCCCAACATTTAAAAGAAACAGGCGTTTCTACAAACATTCCAGCGCTTGTTTTATGGTATAGAGGAAATAAATGCATTTCGTCATTCCCCAGCCAAGCGTGCCAGACATTGCGTTCGGCCCTATCCCACTCCATTCTGATAAAATTGATCAATCATTCTGGTGCACTAGTTGCCCTCGTAAACTATTTCTACTAGGAAAACTTGTGCTGTCTCTACGAGTGATTTGAATGTTGTCGTGGTGGGGGTTGTGTAGGTTGCAATAAAACACCCGCCAAAGCACGATACTTCGCCAAGCGCCATAAAAAGCTGCAGCGTTACAGAAATAAATTGCGCTTCTTCTAAATGCAAGAGGCTACATTGACTCACGATATGTTAGCTCGCATTATAGCAAGGCTATATCAAAACATTTCGCCTGAACCACAAAATTAACATGATCGTCTAATTTATGACTCGGAAGATCTGTTCGGAAAAAGACGTCAAATAACAACTGCACTCACCATAGGTTTACACTCGCATCAGATAATTCTAAAACATTGCAGACAGAAGCTTCTCAAAAGCAACGACATGCTCTACTGAATAAAAATTTTCATGAATACCGTTGCCTCTGCGTAATGGAGGAACAAGCTTGTAGGCATCTCGTTATCACGCAATGCTCTGCTGTGTCTCGCGGAATACGATTCCGTTCCAGGCTTCTCAACGCAATCAATGAAAGGCCAGCAGTTTTTCAAGCGAGACCAGGATTTTGTGTTGTAGGTAAGCATTCGTGCTTGTGTTTGTGTCTCCCTTACTATTCCGACGAATAAAAAATTTCCACCGCCTTAGGTTTCTTTGAGCATTGATAAATTAGCATCAAAACATACTGTCTATGTTTCGCTTGCATGGGGTCATTTGCATGCTCAGGATGAAGTGTTGAGCTGTGCTAGTTGACGTGCGATTGCACAAAAAAATAAATACAACTACTATTTCAATTATTTTCATCCTGCCAGTTAGCCTCTTGAAAATAGCAAGTCAAACATTTGTTCAACATATTCCAGAACAAATATCGAACGTGGCAGCTGTCTAGGGAGCTTTGACTGCAGAGATTATGATTAATTTGGTATTAAAACGACATATTCTGTTTTACGATGATGACCAAACCTCTGCTGCTTCGACACCTTAACCAGGTGATCTCTAAATAGCGGAATTCAGTGAACCAACACATGCTTAAATTGACCTTTTCCAAGCGTGAGCAATTCATAGGCGCATTTAAGCAGCAAGAACGACACATTGAACAGTTCTGCTCTAAACGGAAGTTCTGTCGATACAGTCAAAATAATCAACCATATTTTAGTAGCATCAAGCTTTAATCAATGTCTGATAGCTTTTTATAGGAAACAGAGGTTAGCAAGAAAAATGGCGTCCTGAGAAGTGAACACCGTGAAGTAAGTATTAAAGACAGCGTTCTTGATGGAGAAATATTTTGCAAGAGTGGATGGAGAAATATCAGTGGCTCATATTTCTCGGTGGAGGTTTCTGTTTTAAAGACTCAAGCACGCATGAATGAGTAAATTCAGACCACACCATCTTAGCAGGAACACAATGAATAATGTATTCGAAAAGTAATCGAGGAGAGTAGTTTAACTGCATAGCCAGTGACGCATTAGCAACGATCTCTGGGTAGTATGATGTAATTTGTGAGGATAATGAAACATTTATTTTGTTTGAAGAAAAGCAGCTTATAGATAATTAACCTAATGCTTCAAGTGGTGGTTTTATGAACTACTGGACATTTAATGGTTTAACAGCTGGTTTAACAGCAGTTTAAGTGCATTTAACAGTGTTTGTGTACTTTCCCTGAGCGTATAAGCTATGCTAAATTACATTTTTACTGTTTTGAAATATTACTGGTCATTTCTCAGATAAGTTGCCGGTGACTACTGTTCAAGTAACGAAAGTTGCATGAATGCTAGCATTAGAGAAATGTGCAGCTATATAAAACGGAAAAATGAAGAGTGCATCTTACTGCGGCAAGTAGAAACATCTTAGAAAAGGTCATTTGGATGACAAAGCCTGTTTAAAATTTATATATACTTTAGAAGTACAAAAATACAGAGGACATTACAAAATACTTTAGAAGTCCGATAAACACTTCGTTGAAGCAATCAAACAAGCAATGCACTGAACTTCACTAAATACTTACGTACACAGCCAAATTTCTGACAAAGGCTGAACCTTACCCGGCGCAGGTTTCATTTCATAACTGAATATGTCCAAAACACCTGGTATGAGTAATCACCCATGAGGGAGCAGCAATATCTAGCCCTATCTCGTCATAGAAGAATGGCCTTAATATTACTTTGTTGGACAAGTACTAGATCATTAAATAAAAAAAAAGATCTATCACGCACGCTCTAATTAAAGTGTCACAGCAATTTAAACAACTCGTAAAATTTGCGAAAAGAATCCCCAATACACCAAACTAATAGGTATGTTTCCATAAGATGACGCAAAAATGCCACGAAGTTATCTCACAAAATATTCCTTTTAGAAAATTTCATGTGCTCCAAACTAAAGGCTTCTAGCAAATGGCCTTATCACAGATAGCTACAATTCTTCGCATTTCCAAAGAAACACATCCGCCTTGCTGGGTGTTGCTGCTGTTTATAAAAGTTTATGGTTAAAAGTGTTTCTTTCTAGGAAGTACGAAAACAATTTAAATTGCCTTTAGTAATAACACAATGTAAATCGTTGCCAGCATATGCATGTTCACATGGAGGCTTTATTATGCAAAATATATTTGGTTGGCGCCTGCCGTTTTCTCAGAAAATCAAGAATACACGTGACTAACGTGAATCTAAAGCCATAACTATGTCACATGCACATTTTCCCGTCTATAAGGCGAAGCGTCATTCCGCATCCCTGCAAATAATAAATCACAACCGCATGCACATGCTACACATTATTCAAAATGCCAGAAAGCACGAGGAAAAAGAGAAGCAAATAACTGTCTTGAAGTTTACTCAAAAGGCAATCAACGTTCAACATTCACTAAACTTTCCGCGATTTTATTGATTGTTTGTTTTGATCTACACATTCCCAATCCTCAGCAAAATCTCAGAGGTGGTGCGCAAGCATAATGCTCCTGGGGCGTTAAATCTGTGGTGCTGGCCTGGCATTTTTATTTGACCCCGTTGAGATAATCAAATAACTTTGGGACAGAAGTTAATACTTCCTCATTAGCATTTTAGTGTAGATAGCTTTTTATAACGTTCTCGCATAAATAATAAGCTCACCTAATTTCCTCGAGTGCTCACCAGTTTCCAAAGCATACAGTGGCCAGCAGCACATGTATAGCAGAGCACGCATCGAGGCACCGGTGCCGTGCTTATAACACCGTGAGATTAAACACAACCTCAGCGACAAGGCCAGACGCACCGATGTAGAGAACGCCAGCACCGAACCGACTCACAATGAGAATGGCGACGTGTGAATACCACGAGGCAGAACTTCCCCGTTAGAGCGGGTGGAATCGGTGGACTTTAGCACTGGTGATGCGGAGGGCATTAGTGTATGGTGGTGTTGTATGAAATCGAGATTCGCGTGATGTCACTGAACAATCCATCCTAATCGGTGGAACCACATGCGATGCCACGGGCACTTCCATCGATGGTAGCACCTTCTTGTGCATCTCTGCTCCCTGACTCTCCTCTTGGTCACCTGCCTCACTGTGGCTCGCGAGGGCTGTCTACAGTAGCTGTAATAAAAGCTGATTAGAAAGAAGACAATTATGGCAGTGCGTAGATGTAACAAACTATTTTTTATTTATTTCTTCAAACTTCTTTTTGAGAGCAGCGCTTAGGCGACGGGATCGTGTACTATCTCATCTCGCGCCAACAAAGTACACTGGCTTGGCTTTCGCTCAGAAAAGTGCTTCTTCAGCACAGGACACAGTATCGAAGACTCTTCTTCTCACCGCAGTCAAGAGGGACGTGGAAGCCCAGCGTTTCACTGGCATGATCTCCATCAAGCGTTTGGAAACGCGTGGCCAAACGCTGCTACAACGCATCTGAGGAGCACTCAAGAGTTGCTTTCAGCCCTAGTATTTAGGACGGACAAGCATTTCAATGACGTCGCTTGTGCTTTGTTGATAGATCACGGCCGGCCACGTGCGGCATGCTTTAGGTGCGAGTGAAAGCGTGCGTGGGTGAGCCGAGGATGATGGCTGGATGTGTTAACTCGACCAATTATACATTTATATGGCAAATATAAGGCATCACGGGGCAGACAAATTTTTCTCACGCATTAAAAGAGAAGATGGAGCTGGATGAAAAGTGAAATCGCCGTATGTTAGAGCCTAAGCGACAACTGCTTTCTGCTTGCGCAAATTTATCAATAAACTTACATGGTGGTCCTCTTGCCGTCAACAATATTTCGAGTTTTCTGGTGTGGGATGTCAAAAACGGGGATTGTGATTTAGCTTGCTTCAATACCTTTCAACCACAGTCGTCGCAGAGCAGGTGATATGAATCCGCATGTATGAAGATATCTACCAGTTGCCTACTCGCAAGTTCCAAAACTACATGACGCTTGCGAATAAAAGGACGTTCCACATCGTTCGCCATAATTGTGAGTGGTGCTGCCTAGGACTATCAGGACTAGGCCTAATATATGCAGCTGCATAACTTAGAAAAACATATTATTCTTGGTAACCTTATTTTTACCATCCTAGTGTACGGAATGCCAGCCTCTAGATACGGAGCAATTTCCGCAATTACGTCCGTAATTAGCTAAGTTATCGTAAATAACTTTCTAATTATCAACAAGTAGCTACCGCAAAAGAGTACTTTTGGGCCCGTCCTGGACACTACCTATTCCAACGATAAAATTTTCAATAGCGGATTGCTTGTGGGAGCTACACGAGAATTAGTTCCCCTTGGCAGGCTGCTTTAAAGCTACAGTGGCTAAGAAAAGAGCGCCTGCGTCGTCGATTTCGCCTCCACCCCCCGCCTTTTGTCACGTCTCCGAGTTCACCACCGGTCCTGATCCGCGAGCAGCTTACGTTATCTCCTTGCTGTATGCGGCGTTGGCCTAGGCCTTCAATGCCAGTGGGCCGACAAGTTTACTTCGTAATTTCCTTGGACCCTGTAACGGTCTTTCGTTGGTGCAAATTGAGAGGTGTCCCCCAATAAAATGATGAAATCAATTTGGCGTACTGCCGGCATTCAAGCGCTAGGCCAACACAGCACACACGCTGCTTGCGGGGGGACCGGCGGTGACCTCGGAGACGGGATTAAAGGCGGGTAGGGGAGAAGGGACATCGAGGACACAGACGCTCTTTTTTCCAGCCAGTTTCGGTTTCAAGGAGCCTGGCAAGGGGAACTAAGTTGTCCCGTAGCTCCCACAAGTAATCCCCTGTTCAAAATTTAATCGTTGGGATAAATAGTGTCGAGGACCGGCCCCAAAATACTCGTTTCCTGTAGATAGCTATTGTTGATAATTAGAAAGTTATTTGCTGCAAATTCGCTAATTAAACACCTAATTGCGGAAACTGCTATGTATCTACAGGCTGCCAATCTGTAGGCGCGAATGGTCAACAGAATGTTACCGTGATGTATATTTGCCTAATTAAAAAATTTGGCACCGCAAAAAAATATATGTAATCGCATACTCAAAAAGTGGATGGGGGACAGCGGTATTAAACTTTTAGACCACTATACTTATTATTCGAAAGTTATTGGTTTGTGTGAAACTTGCACCAAGTTGGCTTAATATATAATTTACCTTTCAACCCTAGTTAGTACATGTCATGTAAAAGGAAGCAAATCTCAGTAAGCTTGGGCACTATAACCTAAAGCTACACTAAGGAAAACAGGAATGACCCTTGCTCCTTCAAAAGAGGAACGACGATGTTCCCTATGTTCGTCTTTTAATGGGGTAACTTTCCTCCCTCATGCATTGTCGAAGCAGTTGCTCACCCTTCAAAACCAAGATGGCTGACGGCTGGCAAACGAAGCCAGTAACACGATTATAGGCTCACCAACTGCGCCTATTCTCAGCTGACAGGAAGTGTGTGCTTTGTAAGCGCATTTCACGTGCTCGTAAGAAAAAAGAAGCCTCGCTCAGCTTACTATGACTTATATGAAAATACTACGCAGGAAGTGCAAGCAAGAGAAACTTGTACGGGTGACAACCTCGTGAAACGGAATTCGCACGTTTCGCTCGGCAAGCAAGAAAGCACGTCATTTTTCACGGAGGCCAGGGCACATCAAAATAAGTGGTCACTCAATGACCGCAAGGCGCGCTGTCTTTATATCTCTAAACCTCACAAGGTGTAGCCGTCTGTAGCGGCGTCCGTCCCGTACGCTTTCACCGGGCAATCGGCGCTGACAACAGGCGTCGAACTGACATAAACATCGCGCTTTGAGCAGAGCGGTCCAGCTCACCTGCACCTGACTGAACAGCCCAGAGGAAGCTTGTAATGCATAGCTACGCAGTCGCACAGCACGTTGTATTCTTTTCCGCGCAATCAGCTCTCCAAAACGAGCAAATACGAGCAAATAAGTGCACATATACGAGCACGAACAAAACTGAACAGAGAAATTGTAGTGATAGACGCATTGCATTGTGGCTAACTGCGTGGTTTCATGATCACGGTAACGCCACGAAGCAAGCAGTAGTTAGCGCCACCTACTGGGGATTGAAGTTACTAGGCGTGCCATTGCAAGGCTTCGAGGTTCCCACTGGCTGCGAACCGGCCTTGCAGCCCACGACCAGATTAAGAAAAAAAAAGAAAACCTTTCTTCCAATGGTGCTATGGGCCGAGTAGGAGAGTGCGATGCACCCAAATTCATAGATAAGGAATCGATGCATGAAATGAATTGGTATGGATGCGTACTTCAACATACAACACACAGTACGCATACCTTCCTAATGCAAGATATAATAGCACAGTTTTTTCATTATAAAGAACATAAGCTCCAATCATTGCACTGGTAAAATAATATTAACATAGCTCTAGGAAATATACATAGAATAAAAGCATTTTGATACTCACACGTACTGAGTTGTAAGAAGCATGCATCACGTCAGGACATTTACAGTCACAGTTCTTCAGCGGAAATTTAACGTGGCGTTTTTTGGATGACTATGGTGTCCGTATTTCTGTTCAGGGGCTATTCAGGATACAAAAGCAATTAGGTGGTGACATTTGATGTGCCGAACATCCAATTTAATGATGTGCACATGGAAGTCCAGTGCTTGTTCCAGCCAGCCATATATTCTAAAAGGAATAAAATAAGTTCAATTGTGAATATGTCATTATGAAATGCAAGGACATAACACTATAAAAGTGAAAAAACGTTCATTCATCAACCTCAAAATTATAAGCATGATGCATGAGAAACAAAAAGAAATGAGATCTCTTGGCCTAATTTGTTTTAAATCACACAAACAGCTTAGTTCGAAATGGTGTAGGATAATTTGTTACTATTCGCATAAAACCTTGGCAAACCTACATTTGCCTTCAAATTCCGCCCCCACCTCGATCTGGCCACTGGAACCAGAGTTAAGCGGCGACCATAAAGAAAACACCATAGCCACTGTGGCCAGAAACTTCAGCGGCGCTGGATACTATATCGGTCACTTTGCGCACCACTGTCGAAACACGTACGCGTTTCTACTGAATATATATGCATTTTTCGTCAACGCAACATAATGGACACTTTTTCAATAACAATAATCTCACGACAGTCGCAGGTATCGCGAGAATGAAGAAAAGATATGCACGTAAGCATTACCCCCTGCACGAGCGAAATATCAGAAAAAAACACTATAAGGCCTTGCTTGCATCTCAGTGCAGTAAAGGCTCTCTACAAAGACTGCGTCAAAAACATATAGCCTACTGCTGGGCACAACTCGAACGCGCACATAAATGATAAAGAATGTAATAACTTGCCTGTTTTGCGACCGGCCTTCTTCCATTGACGTTGATGATATCGCACGAACATCGACGAAGCACGAAGCATCGTTGCGCGATGAAGTATCCGTGCAGTTGGTGATCGAAGACGCTCAGATGCAGTCAGTAAGTAAACGGATCGCCCATGGCGCTGGTAGGCATAGACTAGATGGTATCGAAGCCGGTGAAGTTACGATACGCAACACAAAATCACGGCGCAACCGCGCGATTCGTTTCGGGTCCCGGTCATTCGCGGCGCGCGCGCCGAGGGAAGAAAGTTCATCCACTTACGAGTGTCGCGGCGCGTGAAACTTGCTCAGACAAGGAACTCGCTGTCCAGAAGGAGAAAAAGAGCCAGTTGCTCAATTCTCGCTCCCATTTTTTTAGAGTGTATTGCAAATATTCCTATTTCAATTCTGCGATCAGCCCTTCGCAACCACCATTACTTCGCATGTCAGTCACGCAACGTCACACAAACCGCGATAGCTCCCCATCTTCTATAACGTGTAGTATGATTATGCATGATCGGACTCAACAAATGAAATCTAGATATTTCTGATTTCTTTTTATTTCTATTTATTTTTATTTTTTATTTCTGATTTCTTCGGATTTCTGCCTTTTCGCCATTAGACCTCGGCTATTGGTCAAAAGGTTTAGGGCTGCAGCCGCTTTTCCTGCCTGTCATGCGACGTCACAAAACCGCGAAAGCTCACCCCGCCAATGTGAGGTGTACGCGTTAAAGATGCATTATTGCCAAAAAAACTCAATTTTTTTTTAAGAGCCGCAGGCTGCCCTGTTTCGAAAGAAATAAAAGAAGGCTGCCGTCATTCACTCAAGCACTAGCTACTCACAGCTGCCTGAGAGCATGGGTTTATTTGCGTACAATAAAACGCTTTGTGTGGCCTTGTAACGTTCTCGAGCATTTTTGTCACCTTTACAACCTTGCCCTTCCGACGCATCTTTGCTGAGGATCTGTTTTAGCAGCACCCTGAACATTCCTTTGCATGCCGCCACTATTTTAGGCCAGCCACAGCAATCTAAGTAAGGCAAGGCGAACCAATCGCAGACGCAGTCACCACCCTCTTCATCCGGTTATCAATTTTCAATCTACTGGCTCAGCCACATCAAATCCCTGTCCACTTGCGCGTGCTCGATGCCTCTTGTCAACCAATTAGATATGACAAGCCGCGCAGTGTAGGCAGAGTTATTCGTCTTTAAAGTAAACAAAATTGACCTCCTATAAATGAAGCGAGAGTTTGACTGGTCTCTTGAGACAAGCCTGCGGGTCACCACGTGATGTTTGCTTCGGCAGTTACGCGAATTTCACGTCAGAAAATTGGAATTAAAACATACTGGAATAGTTTTACCTCATACGGCTCCTTGTACAATTTATCTTGGCTCGAAGTGGTTCTTATTCATCTCTATGTACCTAAAGTTACGATGTGAACGCATTCTTCGATCAAGACGAAATTTTCTTCAGCCGTTAGACACTCTTTCCGAGGCATATTATAGGTTGACTTCGTAGCTGTTCTGTTATATTTGTGGGTCAGTGGCCACAATATTTTTCGAGGAATATATTTGCATCTGGCGTGCTTCCTAGATTAACTATAATTTTCTAAGTCACTTGGCGCATACTTGGACCACGTGACGAAATGATGTACCTTATTGTTAGAAGTACATTTACCGTACCAAACAAAAGCTTTTGTTTAGCGTCACTGTAGACGTCTTACAGAGAAAAGGCCCGTTGACGCTAGTCAATGAGATTTTCGTCCCGGCCTCGGAGTTACTTCTTTTTTTCTGGAACCATGCAACGCCTTATTAAACAGAACAATTTGTTTAGTCTGCTTATTAGGAATTTAAAAAGATACATTCATTTTTCTTGTGTTTTATATTTTTTTACAGCTCTACTCTAATAGAAGCCTGGTATGGGCTGTGAATACGACTGCAGAAACGAGCACAACATGCCGAGTGGACGTTGTTACGGCCGCGAATCCAAGTAATGTCAACTTTAATCGAACATATTATTGGAAGGATAAGAAGTAAGTTGTCGATTGTTTTGCTAAAAAACATTTGGTATTGAACTCTGGTGTTCCTACAGAACAGTGAACCCCTTGGAGGGAACTTTGGTGGTTCTGAGTATGCTCAGCCATGAAAGTTGGAAATCGGAGGGGATGCTTCTTCATGGGCATGGTAAGTAGCAGACTCTCTATTGCGCCCTATATTCTGTAAGTACGGCATGTTTTTCTTATAGACTGTGTATTTCAAACTGGAAAATGTCAAAAATACTTTGCTGGGTACCCTAGAACAGCGAAAGTGGCAATTTAAGCTCTTACTAACGTTGTTAATTATCCATCAAAATGCGCAAGCATGAAAGCTGCAAAAAATTACCAATTTGTAGCTGGTACTGTGTTTAATGTCAACAAACACGCAACATATATATATATACATATATATCATTGTCACATCTATTCTGACAGTTGGTCCATGTTCGGTCTATGTTCGGTCATTAAGTATCTGTTCGGGGTGGTGGTGCCTTTGTGGTCTTTGCATCTGTGTCATTCAAGCTGTTTTATCCCGCTCTTCCTTTGCTGCCGTCACCACGCTATCGCCCTCATGCATCTTCTTCAACCTGTCATTTCGGCATTGTCATCACTAATTTACCCTCATTCCGTTGCCACCAGGCCGCGTTCTGCTTCTTTCGCCGTAAATCTTTCTTTATTGTATTCTAATCGTAGGGCCGTCATTCAATCATGATTATTCCGCCTTTGTCATCATAAATTCAACGGCCCATCTTTATAGGCAGACTGTTGTCGTGGCACCATCGTAGTCGTGCCATGTTTGTAACTCCATCTTGGTCATGCGACTCTCGTTGGGCCACTGTCCTCGCGCCATAATCTTCAGTTTTGTGATGCATTCATTTTCATGCCATTTTCATCATGCGCTGCTCTCATCCTCACTGTATGGTCATACACAGTCCTGGTCATGCATTTATCGTCATGCTATTGTGGTGCGGCCTTCGTGGTCTTTCCATGGTCATCATTGTGACTTAGACATCCGACTGTCCTCCAGATGTCATCATAGCGTTGTCGTCACGCCATCGTCATCAGTTCCTCGTTTTACGATCGCCACCACTTCACTATAGTCATCTGAGTGCCTTCAAGCTCTCGTCATCATACCAGCTTAGTCTATCCATCGAAGTCTTTCCTGATACGTCATTTTATCGTTATCATGAGCGTCTTTGTTTAGATGTCGTCATACCGTTCATGCCGCCATTTTCTTCAAGTCGTCTTCATCCAGTTGTCGTTGTTAGGCTTTCCTCATAATTTAAAAGTAGACATCTCCTTTTCTAAGATGGGTTTGGGATAGTTGTTTACAATTCATGATCAATGTTATCTGCGCACCACTTGGAACGCGGACAGGGGAAGGACAGACACAAGCGCGAACTTTCGACTGGTTTCGCGAAACGGGTTTTGCGAAACGGGTTTTGCGAAAGATGAGCCATAGAGTGTCGGCCATTGACATGTCTGCCTTGGGTACAGTAAGTATTATTTACAATTTATGCCGCTATTGCTAATCCACGTGATGAAGTCTTTCTTGTTGATTGCGCCTGCAAATTTTACTATATCTTTCACGTTACATCTCATTCATGCATGTATATAAATCACTTGATTTCCTACCATTAATGCCAGTCAAAAATTTGCGCCCTTGTGTGTGTCATTCCCGTGTCCTCATTTCAATTGGTGCGCTAATAACATCGATCTCATTTTCGTCATGCTGTCGCTGTTATAATGCTCCCACATTCAATCCATATCATACGAGAACAAAGAAAAACTGCGCAAAAAAGGACAAGACAGAGAAAGAACCACACGACACAGGCGCAGACTAACAACTGTCGTGTGGTTCTTTCTCTGTCTTGTCCTTTTTTGCGCAGTTTTTCTTTGTTCTCATAATGTCATACCAACTAGCCCCTCACCGTACGCTTCTAGACCATATCATACCTTCGTCACACCATTGTACCTTTGGCGGTGTAATAAAGTGGTCGTCATGTCTCCATGCTGGTGGGTGACCTTGGCAAGAAAGCGCCAAACCAAAGTAGGACGGCATGGCAGTATGTGGCGATAGGCCGAAGCAACTAATGCCTCACAATTACCACTACACGTGTTAAAGAAACGTCGCTTCAGGAATATTGGCGGTCGCTACACTGCCCGATTGCTATCTTCAATACCGTTGACAGCTACCGAAACACGGAATCTGGCGTAATTTTTTTTTCATTTCATTCTTTGGGAAAGCTAAGTAATATTGTAGTGTACGATTTTTTTACAAAAACGCGGATGTGGGTTGGCTGTTTTATCTACTTAAAGTTATTTTAGGTTCGCGGCAGGACGAATGCCTATCTGAGTGATCGCCAATTAGCGCTGTCATGTGTGCGCTGACTACTTCTAGCCTGGTAAATCCTTTCATCGATCACTCTACCAAACATTTGGTTCAGTGGCAGCGCTTCTGGCATTTTGATCATTCTGTCTATCCAAGAAACACCCGAATACCTGCTACATAATATAAATGGCTTACATGACGTGATTCAGCATACGCCAAGTTACCATGCCCGTTACTGCTGTTTGCTCTATAATGAGCATGGCTGCGGGATAGCGGTGTGCTATAGATACGGGATTAATTTATTGTAATGTTTTTTGTTTTTTTCCAGATGCCACGATATTTTGGGAGGAGGAACTCTTATCTGTTGATGATACCATAGTGTGTGGCGTTTTCTAAGTGAGACCTCAATTTGGGCGTAAGTACGGGGAAAGTGGCTATTTATTAAAATATAGGAGTAGAACCAAAGAAATATGTTTATCATTCAACTATATCTTAGTCTGTATTTTTCTTTAAGCAAAGTAAAAATGATCGCTGGAAGCAATGCTGTGATAGGATGTCCAAATAGTGAAGTACCTCCTTTAAACCATACGTTCCGACACTATCAAAATACTCCTTTTAATTTATTGCACACGCAAATGATTTGAACAAACCTTAAGTACGACGTCATAATTCTGCGGAAATCCGCGAGGTGGCGAGAACTAGTTAAGGAAGGGAAATGAGACATCCACCTAAACGTGGGTGATTACTGCAACCTGAAATGCACAACATTGGTAAAAATGCCGAATTATTGGGCTGACACGTAGCGCTTCGATGCATTGTTGGCAAACCCTGAAGCGTTACGCGTAACACTGAGAAATGTGGCTTTGCTCAGAATTTGTATGCTATCAAATGAACAACAGTTATTGCACATGGGGGAATGAGGGAATTTGCCGGTGTCATGAGGGCAATGACCGGCGTCGAACACGTCATGCTGCCGCATGACGCACTTCTAAATGATGCGCATGCACCAGCGGGCCATGTATTTCGGAAGCCACGCGCAGGTATTGCGGGGCAGCGCTGGGTAGCGCCGGTTGCACTGAATGTGAAGCATTAGCTGGGGCCCATCTGCGATGCGGCCTATTCAAATACATGCACAACGATAAAAACATTTTGCTGAGATAACATCTGAGACGATTTTAATAAAATGTGTTGTATGTGAAAGATAAAATTACATTCTCGTGACCGTTGCAAGTAGAATTTCGATTTAGAGCTTGAATTTTATTAAAAAGGTTTTCACACGTGCGAAAGCCTAAAAAAAGTAGAAGGACAAAGTTTACAAATTAAGAGCTCTGCATCAATCGATATCGCGGTTCTGTAAACGGCCACTACAAGATCCTAGAAACCAGACAAACTTGGTATGTAAACTTTATATTTTACGGGAAGTTGTTACGTTGTAAAGAAGGTTTCTGCAAAAGCTGTATTTACGTATTACAGATTTTGTTTAGATTCATGTGTGACATATCAATTTTGTCAGCTTGAGAGTGCTGTGAGATTCAATTCACAGAATCGGGATGAGATTTTTTCTTGCTCAGTTACAGAGTTGTAAAGTGTATAGTTTCGTTTTCTGAAATATTTTATTCTGCCAATTTTTAATAAAACATTTACGAAAATTTTGATTATACGATCACTAGTTTCTGACATATTCTTTCAAATGCAACAAACCTCTTCAAATTTTGTGCTGTTGTTGCCGAGAAAACTAATTCTCCTTTTACATGTATTTAGAAAGGAGCACCCGAGCTAAACCTTCCTTTTAAGGAAGCTCGATAGTCGAGTCCCGCTGCAGCACACGCGCCATAAATAAATCGTTTCGATGGCTGCAATAGGTTATGTCACTACATTCATTCAATACTAAGCGCATGATGGTCGAGAGTCATCGGGAGATGCGCGTGATGGGCTCTGCAAATAGTTCCACCTCCCAATGGGTCTGTCGTGTCCGTAGGCAAACACACGGGAAGCGCACGCCGCATGTGCCGCATAGTTCCCTGCAGTATCAGCAGATGGCGCTCGCCTCTGCGCATCCGCGGCGGCGCCGGCAATGCTGGGGAAAAACGAACCGTAAAGCTTGGTTCCGCGCATGGCGCTCGCTGCAAGCGTTTCAATGTAAAGATTACAGTTTCATAGGCTGCACTTGCGCGGAAGCGGCAAGTATAGTATACGAAGCAAGTAGTGACGTAAATACACTTTCGTGTGCAAGGACAACTTGCCTAGCAGGTGATTTGTGTTGTGACCATGCTCTCAGGAGGCAACGTATTGTGAGCACATCCGCAGAACAGCTTGCAAACGAGGCCCGGTGAAGCTGTCCTTGGGTGAATTTCTCTTCTTGCTTGTGCACACTTTGCAGGCGCACGAAGTAGCAGCCCAAGCCAATTAATAGGCAGTGGAAATGTCTTGGGCTAACAGTTACGTAAAGTCCAGGTGATTTTCGCCATGTGTGTAATTTCTAGGTATACGTCGCAATAAGTAATCGTTTTAGATCGTCGTTTATGGTTTCGCTGTGCAACCACGTTGAAGCGTGAGTTGGAGATGTTTTTTTTCTCCGATGGAATCACATCTTGTGAACAAGAGGAGAATATATTTGCTTGACTATTAACATGAACCTAGCTTCCTTTGAACCTAAGCGGTTTTTATTTGAAGAAATCACTCATTAGAGAGCGTGGTACGTGGGAATTTGCGCGTAATGATTTCTTCCTCTCCGACTTTTTTTTGTATTTGCCAATGCTACTGTGGTTCAATATCTAGTCTTTATATATGAGGAGATGAAAATAATAAAATGCCTCCTTATAACAGTTAAATTATTGTACATAGTACTATATTTTCTCTGCAGTTTTTCAATGTCCTATGTTATTCATTTTTACGTCATACAACAAAATTCGAAAGATCGTTCTAACGAAGTCAGGTAGCCTGAAGTTGCCTAAGAAGGGGACTTATAAATCTATTGTTAAGGCATTTTATTTTTGGTGAAGCAGTTGTACTATAATATAGCTAGGACGTATGATACTTTATCGTCATTTATTTCAGCAGTCTATGTTGGCTTTCATTTATGAATTATCACATTTACTTACACTGTGATATATTTATTAGCTTCAGTATATTCAGGATCAGTTAAATTTTCTGGTTAATATTTAATTTGGTTTCCTATTATTATTCACATTTTCCATCATGTATTGGTAATCGATCATTCAATAAGTATTCATGATAATTTCCATTTAACCCTCTGAGAAGAAAACATTTTTCTAAAATAATAATTGTGTGATGTAAAATAAAAAGTTTCTTTTAGGGGTGGCTTGGGTGCTATAGGTATTAAAAGGAAGATGGGGTTGTAGTAACTTCACATCCTGATCCATTCCGCTGTATTCGTGTAACGGTTTCTTCTTCAACAGTAAAATAAAAAGTACTGCCTTTTTTCAGCTTGATAGGTAGGTGATATCAATGTACGAAATAACGTTTATTAAAGCATGCCGGAATGGGAACATAGTTGCGATGTCATATATTCTACTTGTTTACAGATTTTTTTTTCATGTTTGCAGGCCCGTGATATGAGCTGCGTCTGTTGAATTCAGCAGTGAGAAATATCCCAGACAAATGCCTGAATTTAATCAAGAACCGTGCCATTTACGGCCAGCGATGGAAAAGTTTGTACAATTCAACCTGTCAAAACATTATCCAAAATGACCAACGCTAAAGTGACTTTGTAACTTCAGAAATAAACATGAATTTTAATACACTTTAAAAATAAATCGTTTGGTTATGCGCGACTGTCGTAAACAGTGCATTTGTGCACATAGCAATGGGTGCTTCTCGCAGCCTTTCGTTGTTGTTCTGTCGTTATATATATGTCAACTGCAGTACTGCCAGTGACTGTATTTCAGTTCCGATTACGCGCGGTCAGTGCTCAATTTTTTTTATTAAGTTGCATCACCTATGTTTCCGAATATATAAATTATATCATCGGAAGCCAACACACAAAGACACCAACGACAACACAGAGTAACTTAATTAAATAAATTATAAATTAATGAAAATGACAATGGATGAAAACACAACTTCCCACAGTTGGGGAATGATCCCGAATCCTTCGCATTACGCGTGTGATGATCTAACCTATTGAGCTACCACAATGCGGTCTTCCCATGCACTTTCTGAGGTATTTATGTGTTACTTCTAGAAATACCTCTGTAATTGTTCACGAGCGCCACCACGCAGAAACATTGGCGGTATGAATAATGAAATTCGGGCACCTCGGTTAAAGCCATCATTTCGTGTTCACACACACACACACGCACATATATATATATATATATATATATATATATATATATATATATATGTATATACAGCCCGTGAACGAGCACTACCGCTCTATGGCACACACATACGCTGTATCCACTTTGACATCACAAAGCCGGCGCTGTCAAACAGTGGCAACAATGTTGCCTCAGTGGAAGCGGTGCGAAACTTTACTTTTCCGTGCTATTAGAAAGCATTGTTTTTGGAAAACCTTACAGTAATATATCAAGGGACCCTTAGCTGGTCTCACACGACTTTTCTCTGAGAAGTATACTGTTGTATGTGCGAAATACGTGTAAAGAAATACTAAGCCTTAGAACAGAGTCTTGAAGATGACATAGAGCTAAAAAATGAAACTCTAAGTGGGCAGGCTTCAGAAGCAACTGCTGAAGTGGGTGATAAGGCACCAAGGGAACCAGTTGTTAAGCTCTCCCAAGTGACAAAGGCCCTTATCCAGAAACGGACAAGGAATTGAAATGTCCAATTCAAGAGATTGGGCAGATTTCGGGGAACTGCCAAATCTGATCCGTTTTTCTTAAAGCTGACAAAATAGCTGGTATTCGAAATTTAAACCTAAGAAAAACTGAAGCGGTAAAAAATTGACAGGGCGTGAAATGAGTGAGGTGGAATCTTTGCATAGGACAAACCAAGATGAATGCACTGAATAATAAGCAAAGTAATATCGTTGGTAATTTCGGAGATTAGATGAAAGCAGCGGAGCAATTGTATACTGACCAGTGCAGTACACATAGCAGCCATGATACCTCAATTTGAAGTAGTACCGAAAGTAATCAGCAGGTTAGTAAGGCTTCTCCTATAACCAACGATGAAGTTAGAAGGGCCTTGCAACACATAAAACAGGGGAAAGTGGAGGAGAAGATGAAATAAAAACCGATTTAATCATACATGGAGGAGACGTCCTGCTTAAAAAACTTCTAGCATTTTATATGAAATTTCTCATGACTTCAAGGGTCCCAGAGAAGTCGAAGAATGCTAAATTTATACTAATCCCTAAAAGGCAAGACAGTAAATAATTCAAATATTATAGACTCGACAGGCTACTTCCAGACATTGTATGTAATATTCACGAATATAATTTCCAAAAGAATCAGGACAACGCTTGACTTCAGTCAAATAAAAGAACAAGTCGGCTTCAGGAAGGGATACTACAAAATGGATTACATCCATATAATCGATGAGGTAATCGAGAACTCTGCAGAGTACAGTCACTCTATGTCGTTTTTATAGATTACGAAAAACCTTTTGATTCAGTCGAAATATCAGCAATCATATGGTCATTACGTAAGCAAGGAGTACATTAGGCTCGCCTAAATATATTGAAAAAATATCAACAGAAATCACACAGCTACCTTAATTCTTCGCAAGAAAAGTAGAAATATACCATAACGAAAGGGGTTAAGCAAGGAGACTATCTCTACAATGCTATTCACTGCGTGCTTGGAAGGCTTAGGGGTGAGGAGCAATGACGAATATTTCAGAAACATCTGGCTTGCTGATGGCATTGTCCCGTTCACCAACATTTGCGACTAGTTACAACAAATATTTGACGATTTTAACAGATAGTGTGTTAGAGATAGGGTGAAGATTATTATGCAGAAGACAAAGATAATGATCAATAGCAGGGCAAGGAAACAAGAATGCAGGATCGCAAGTCAGCCTTTAGGGTCTGTGAAATCTACAGAAGAATAAAAATGGGTTGGAGCGCATACGGCAGAAAGCCTCAAATCCTAATAGGAAACCTACTATCATCGTTGAAAAGGAAAGGGTACAGTGAGTCTGTTTTGCAGATGGTAACATGTGGGGCAGAAACTTGGACACTGAGGGGAAGCTTGAGAACAAGTTAAGGACCACACAAAGAGCGATATAACGGAGAATGTAGACTTGACGTTAAGAGACAGAAAGAGAGTGGTGTGGATTAGAGAGCAAACGGGATTAGCCATTTTCTAATTGACATTAGGAGTAAAAAATGGAGCTGGGCATGTACTGTAATTTCTAAGTTAGAGAACTGGTGGACCATTATGTTTACAGAAAATGGGCCAAGAGAGCGGAAGCGCAATTGAGTATGGTAGAACACGAGGTGGGGCGATTTAGGAAGCCAAAAATTTAAGAATTTAAAACGTTAAAAAGCCACACACACACACACACACACACACACACATATATATATATATATATATATATATATATATATATATATATATATATATATATATATATATATATATATATATATATATATATATATATATATATATATATATATGCTGGACTGCGATGCACATATCCTCGTATCAGCTACCTGGCGAGCTATTCTTGCTCGAGGCATGTG
The DNA here is from genome assembly GCF_038994185.2 of Dermacentor albipictus. Classification (NCBI taxonomy): domain Eukaryota; kingdom Metazoa; phylum Arthropoda; class Arachnida; order Ixodida; family Ixodidae; genus Dermacentor; species Dermacentor albipictus. The sequence goes on from NC_091827.1 coordinate 79,799,640, forward strand.
TCCAGAGCATATGCGTTATGGGGGAATGAAGCAGCAACCCTACAGGAGAAATAGTGGCGCATAGCCGGCGGTGGCATGCCGGGACAATCTGTAGGCAAAGGTAACGTGGTGCTTGTGGCTTTCCAATCATGGCGATCAATAGATGCGTACATACACAGCATATCCGTCAGGGTTCGGTTGATGTGCTCAGTAAGACTGCTACGAGAGCTGCTACGAAAAATTTTGTCAATGACATTTGCTAGAAAACAGCGACGACGAGCTGGCGCGGAGACCCGTATCACATAATGAAGTTATGAGCAGAAAGGCTGCAGCGTATGTACCGCAGCTACTGGACTAATGGGCGCACGTGATGACATATCTGGTCCTATAGTCAGCCGTGAAGGCAATCAATTTGTAGCCGGATAGCAACGTAGGGAAATGTCCGAGCAAACCAAGGGCGACGCGAACGAAGGGATGGCTCAGACGGGTAGCTTGGCGGGAAAACATTTCGATAAAGAACCAACACGCATTGAGAGACATAGTGATAGCCCTCGCAAAGTGCCTATAGTACCACGGGAATGCTAATTCATTAATAGATTTGTGTATTGTAATGTATCAGCGACTTCTTCTGTGCCCGTCCCTCAACACTCCTCAGGGTTTGAAGCGTAACGAGTACCTGCTAAACGACCACTCCACAAATTACATGGCAACGTCAGAAGCAACGCTTTTTGCGTTTTATGGGAATAACTAAGAATGGTAAACACAGGTTTTTATTGACTTCAGATGATTTTGGCTATTGCCTACTAAGGCTTTCTTTGAAGAAAAGAGAATCACGTACAAGCTATATACGTTAAATCTTCGTGTTTTGAGCATTCGTTCACCATCTATCCACCCCTGCCAGACAATATTGCTGCTTTCAAGCAATTGTGGCCCCAGACACATGTTAGTATATTAGGTCATCAGGCAGGAAATCTGTTTCGTATTGTCTATGAAGACAAAAACGCAAAATATTGAAACTAAAACCGAATCGTTGATACAAAATGTAAAGTCAAGATTCCTTCCTATCAATGCGACATGTTTAAGACACCACAATCAGGAGTCGAACATGAACTATCTGGCGAAATTTTTAAACTCGTTTTTGTACGGCTAACTCGATATAATGGCTACAAGGAACTTAAAGAATCGCGTGCGTGTGCCAAATACAGTGTAGCCCGGAGGCTTACAAATGTGCAATCTGCAGTGGACTTCACCATTAAAATTTTTCCCACAGCCAACATTCCATGACGCGTTGCTTTGGGACAGGATAGGATAGGAATAAACTTTATTTGTCCAGCAGTTGTTGATGTTGGTGCCCGGGGCTAGGCTGCCAGTGGACCATCGCCCGAGGAAGATCTTTCGAGATCCTCGGCAACGGCCCTGGCCCGCTGGACGGCCCACTCCTGGTCTTCGGGTGCCTCGCTGAGGAGGGCGGCTCGCCATCTCTCAGCGAGGCGCCCCGCTTCAGAGGGTTCCGCTGTTGTATTCCCCCTGCCTCTTTGTCCCTGTTCCACGTGGCGTTGGCATTCCCAAAGCACATGGGCCATATCAGCCCGTTCGTGCTCGCACCACGGGCAGCCGGGCGACGGGTGCAGCGCGGGCCACAGGCGGTGCAGGTGGTAGGGGTTGGTGAAAGTGCCCGTCTGCAACCGTCTCAGATCGACCGCCTGGGACCTGTCTAGACGCCCGTGGGGTTGTGGATATTTTCTTCTTTCTTTCCGATAGTGACCAATCACCTCTCTGTACGTTGCCGGAAACTCCCTGACATCGCACTCGGCGTCCGCGTGATTCCCAGCTCCGTCCGCGGCGATTTGTGTTGTATTGGTAACGACAGCGGCCGCGCCAGACGGGGTGGCAGCCGCCGTCGCCGTCACTCCTCCGCTAGCGCTTTTTTTTTTCTATTTGCGTTCGAAAGCGCACATCTCTAAAAGGGCTGTCTGTAGGCGTCGCTAGCACAAACAGATTGCGCGGGCATCTCAGATGGGGCTATGTATTATTTCTGAACGCGTCATTTTGTTTTCACACGTTGAAGAAATCGCACGCGTTTTTTTTCTAACAATATCGTTTTGCAAAGGCAAGGTTCACCGATTTCACTCTACAGAATTGTTTCGCCGGTTCTTGCTTGCAGGGAAAGGACGAATCATGTATCCATGTGTCCAGAAGCAAATGACTGAGGATTCAGGTTGCGGGAAAGAAATCAGAGGAAGATTTGCTGCTTGTCATTTTTAAAGCGTGTGTGTGTTTTAACTGTGGCATTTTATTACATGGAGTAAAATGTTGATAACGCACTCGTGCATATACATATATATATTTCTAGAGAGCTAGCTGTTAAGCCTCGCCGGTTTATATTGCAGGTCGCGCGCTGCAGACGACGGCGCTGGCCATGATGTTGAATATATACTGATGAAGAAGATTAAGGGGTAATACAATGCTCACACAATTTCCCCCGCGCGTGGAAGCGGTCAGGGGGCACCATACAGTCGTCAGTAGTTCGTAAGCTAAGGCGCGGTTCGTGCACGTCGTCGGAATTCTCGGTCTCAGTCAAGTTAACGAGGCGTTGACGGCACGACATGAAAGCAGACGCCGAAAAGAGAGAGTCCCACCCTAGTATAAGCACGTAAGCTTAGGAAGGAAACACTGCGAAATGGATATGGTGGCGTATCCTGTCGATCGAAACTCTAAGGGTGCATTGCACGGATGGCCGAATCACAACATTGTTTGCACCACGAAAAAGAGCTCCACTCTAAGGTGTAGTAACTTTCCGTAGACGAGAGCACAAACCAGCATGATAATAAAAATAGCTGCTCCCGTATCAATCAATGCTAGAACTGCTACACCTTCTGCACATACGAATAAAGTATTGGCCGGGCACGCTGGAGGAATTGTAGTGTGGGCGAGCCATGCAGCTTTCCCTCCAAAACCTCCACCATCTAGTTTTCGTATAGGTAATCAGGAGTGCGGGTGGCCGGTTGCAGGAGTGATGTCGAGCTTCGAAGAGAGGAGGGTGAGCGGCGCGCCCTGGATGGTAGTTGCGAGGCGCTTCGGGAGGTGGAGAAAGTGAGCGTCGGGAGAGCCGGCGCTGGTAAGGACTCGGAGGAAGCAACGTGTTTCTCTCATAAATATCGTAGCCACGGCGTTCGTCCTGTTGTCGTCTTCGGCAAAAACGTTATATGTGCCCGCGAGTACCGCAGTAATAACAAATGGGGCGGGGCGTAGGCCGGGTAGTGTAGAATGCTGTAGCAGGCAGACTGGCTGGTACAGTTGCCGGATGGTTGGGGGCAGTAGCAGGAGCCGGAGGCGCTGTTCGAACGAACGCTGGTTGCATAGCCGCAACCTGAGCATACGAGGTAGATGGCGAAGGAGGGGCACAGCTGGCAGCGCAGGTCATGGAGGACAGCTCCTCTTTGATGATGTCGCGCAGGCCAGGAACCGAAGGTTGAGGCTGGAGAATGGGAGCATTGAGCAGGCCACACGCTTGGAGCTCTTCGCGTATGAGAGTCCGAATCAGCATACGCAGGTCGGTATCCGACAAAGGAAGCGCGCCACCGGCGACAGGTTGTAAACGGATGGCTTCCATTGCGTTAGGAAGGCGCGATCACATTGTTAATGGTATTTGGATTCTTGATCGCCAGTGCATTGAACGCGACGTGGGCAATGCTCTTTAGGATACGAAGAACACGATCAGATTCCGTAATTATGGTGTCAACAAAGCGACAAAGGGCGAGGACGTCCTCGATGTAAGATGCGTATGTTTCGCCGGGAAGTTGCGTGCGTCCATCAAGCTCTTTCTTGGCGACCTCAGAGCGGACGTTGAGAGTGCCAAAAATCTGACGAAGCTGGTGTTTGAATGCTGCCCGGTCAGGCAAGGTGCTCTCGTGTTTGAGAAACCAAGTCTTGGCAACGTCAGTGAGGTAGAATGCGACGTTGCGAAGCTTGTGCATATTATCCCACCGGTTAGACTCACTCACGCGGTCATAATTGTCCAGCAAGTCGTGAACATCGCCACTACGAAGGCCAGCGAACATGGTGGGATTGCGCTGCCGTGCGCTGATGGTCCATGAAGGAATGGCTGGTGGGGCAGAGACGGTGATGCCGGAGGCTCCTGGAGGATCTTCGTGGGGCATCCTGGCGGAAAGGCGGAGCAAGTGGTGACCTGAGCGAAGTTCGAGGGAAACTGGAAGGCGTAGATGAGCAAGGGATTGGGAGCAGTTTACACCACGTGCGAAACAGCTGTGAAGCCTCAACTGTGTATTTCGCAGGTCGCGTGCTGAAGACGATGACGCTGGCCGTGATGATGAACATATGCAGTGGAAGAAGAGGAAGGGGTAATATAATGCTCACAATATATATATATATATATATATATATATATATATATATATATATATATATATATATATATATATATATATATATATATATGTGTGTGTGTGTGTGTGTGTGTGTGTGTGTATATATATATTTGTGTGTGTGTGTTCGAAGCCAATAGTAAAGACATATACTTCGCTCAGCTGAACTGCAAAATATTGCAAATATCACAAAGGCAGCATAAAGATCTGGCAGGACAGAGCACTGACTGTTAGTTACAGTCGCTATATGCACATGAAATCTAGACATAAAAAGTAGACTAAACTGCCGGCAATGGTCATGTCTCTCCAAGAGACCACTAAAGAATAAAAGGTAACTCTTTATAATTCTATCTCATAAATTACTGATCTAATTAAACTTTAAACACATGTCCCCTTGTGTGTCACAAATGCACTGTTCTCATTACATATGCATGATTACCAGCCTTGGTGAAAGAATGACTTGCACTGTTTCATAGAAACACCGGTAAAAATGCTGCTTCTCACTTTCTGCTGTGACAGCACACTTGTGTGCAGTTGTGAACGCAGCTACCTATAGGACTCAAACAATGTTTTGGCTGCACAGGTACCGTCTACCGTACACCTGGTTCAAGATGGCTTGCATCTCAGAGTGTGCAGCCACACTAGTGGCACAGCATTCTTTTTTCACCTTGCCAGTTGATGCCAGTTGATAAACTCGCAAGGTGAAAACTGGAAGGTAAAAACGGCTTCACGGGGCCCAGGAAACCGTTACATGGCAGCGGCTATACAAGGTGCGGAGGAAAAGGACTAAGATACACTGTTACAAAGGCGAAAATGAAAAGGATGCAGATTACAATGCATAATATAACATTCATAAATCACACAAATACACTTGAAATACGATACACATGAAAATGCATATGCAAATTTCGACACGTAGTACCGCATATTTACACTCACACAAATACATTAAAAATGCTGCCAAAAATAATGTTTTTTTTTTAGTTATACAAGTTATGCCTATCGTTTGCCGGAATAGCTAGCCTACCACCAGTTAGAGGTATCCGCGGCCAAAATTTAAATAAATCTGGTTTGCCGTCGCAATTATCTTGTAACATTTCAATATAAATGATGCTAGTCTCATTCATGGGCTTCATTTGTGTTGGCTTTAGGTGGTCTTGAATAACGATATCCAGCTCCTTTGCTCCCCTGTTTCTCCAGTTTATTGGTTGCGAGAGTCTCGAAAATGACATCCATGATGTCATTAGGTAGCATGTGAAGGTTTATTAGCGACGTGCCTGCCCTTCTAAGATCACCTGTTACGTGACGGTATCGGGCCAAAAAGGATGTACCATGCCCGTTCACCGTGGCTCTGAGTGGCACTGGATAACACTCCTAGAGCTAGATCCAGTAAAATGCATAAATAGCCAAGTTAGGGGATGAATTTAGAGCCGTCGCTGTAGTGCAATTTGTAGTGCAATGAACGCGTTATGCGGAGGTTGTAAGTTCGGGTCCCACCACCGAAAACTTATCTTTTCACCCATTTCCATTTTGATTTCTTCGTTATTGTCTATAGTGAAACTTCAACCACAATCAAATTCCCCAATGCTTTCCTGGTTTCATTACTTGTTAGTTTTATGTGATCATAATTAACACATTCGAGCCCCTTTTTCCCCTTCATCGATATATCTTGAACCACATGCTTGTACCACACGTCACAGGGACACCATTTTTACGATTTCCGCTAGACAGACATGAGCTCGCTGCACTTTCAAGATTTGTTAAACATGTAGTGAGAGGGGAAAATCACATGCGACATACATGTAAGCTTACAGAAGCAGAATGATTTAGTGCGTTGTCATACACAATAGAAAGAAAGAGTTAATACGGTATCCATAAAGGCGTGTTATTGAAGTCGCCAATTTTGAGGCATCGCTGTGACGGCATGATTTGTTACACTAAACGTCCAGACGCATATTTCATTTGCACAAATTGGTAGCTGAAGAACAGTTGATACGCATTTCACAAGACGAAGGCGTAAAGCATTGAAAGATGTGGATTTGTCGACACCATCTATGACAGCATTATGGTGCGTGTAGTGTTGAGACGTCGAACCACCTTCACTGTGCACAAACAAAAGCCTAAGTAAAATAACAAAAGCCTAAATAAAAGTGGCATGCACTCGAGCAGCAAGGCAAATTGATTCATTGACATGAAAGATGGCAAATGTTTTCCTGCGGAATCACGTGACTAAACTGATAGAATCTTCATTGAAACAATGAAAACTTTCAAACCAAGCCGTATCATTTGGGCTATTCCTCAAGTATTCCGCGTACCACTGTATTTTAGCGAAGATCATTCGTTCCAACAACTTCGCTACAGAAATTGACAGTTCGATGGGGTGGTGTTACATCGGTGCTAAAGGATAACTGGCAGTTCCCAGAAGCAGGTAGCGAGCGCCTGTTCTATATTTGATGAACGTTGAACTCTGTCCGCCTATCATTATTAATGTCAAGCATCACTTTTTTTGCCCGGCTAAGAAACTAATATGTCGCAAGATGCCGTAAGGTATGCCACCTGATCTACGTGTGCGATTCTACAAGCCAAGCACTCCTACGAAATTTTTTAGGGGTGAAACGAAGGTACATTTCTAAATAGTGCGAATGTTGAATTCTATGCACATAGGTCAGCAATCGTCAGCAATCGCTACAGCAATCGTTACATTACCGGTAAAGAATGCAATGACTGAAATTCCAGGAACTTGTGACCAGAAATGAATATGTATAATCATCTCGATATTTATTACAATATAACATTTTATTTATTAGCAGCCAAAATTATACAGCGAGCGGATTCCACGGAACTGCCTGCAGTGCAGAAGTTGATTATCCTCGTCAAGCCTTGATGTAAACATCAATTTAAGAAACATTCAGTTCGGAACTACTGATATTCCTATTGTGAGCTATTGGTGTACGCTAATTTTAATATATTTATTATTGTATGCTTTCTCTTTATCAGTACAAGGCAATAGTATTCGAGACAAGAGATAAATTTCACGCTGAGGTTGAGCAGAAATTTTTAATGATTAACCTTTGTTACCGTGTAGGCTAAAAGGCAATATACATACACTAATACATATAAAAACTGAAATTCTGTAATTTACACGTCGACGATCCAAACCAGAAAAGTGGCACGCTATTCTCCTCCAGAAACGCAAACAGTTAGAAATTTTTGTTGCCACAGAGACGATTCAATTTCCTTCGCAACAGATGTGAGCGCAAAATAACCTTGAAGAAATATGCGGGTGTCAGCATGATGTAAAACACAATACATCGCCGCGTTAGTATGGCGCACTGCACCTGTGAACCGAACGTGACAATAGACCCCATTTTTGGTTTTTTTCTTTACATGTATGCATTCATACACTCCTTTTCCGTGTGGCTGCTGCCAGAATTCTCCGCCATATGCAGTCTGACTGGATACTTACCCAGCCAAAGCATGGTGCCAAAACATCTTCTTACGGTGCTTCTGTTTACCACCTCTTTAAGCATGTTTGAATGTAGCTTTAGTGGGGTGAAATCAGTTCTGACTGGTATAAAGGTAAACATTTGTTTTAATTCGCCTTTGAGTATACACACATAGCTGAAATGAGTTCCTTAAGCATATGGTATCAGTCATCAGCAGGTGTTAATGTGTTGCTCGTGGGAGAACGCATATGAAAGATGTTTTTTGCATGTTTTAGCTGCAATTGTGTTAACCAGATAGATAAATTTATTGCAGACTAATTTTACTGCAATATTCTCGTCACACGCGAAATTGTCGCGTTAAACACTGAATTAGAAGAATGTACTTGAAGGTTTACAAAAAATCACGTTAGATATTTGATATATTTGCGAATAATAACCCATCCGTAAATTTTTGTTTGGGAAATGTTGGCCATTAGAAATATGAACAAGCGATTATATTATGATTTTCGTCAGCATTAAATTACGAATGGCCATGTTGGTATTCAGCAATTAATCCTATCAATGATTTTGTAATACTCAAACGCAGCCCTCATGTAAGTTTTTGGACATTTGTAATGAATCGCATTCAAAATCATCATATCCCTAATACGTTCAATATCATTGTTCGCCATTAATTTATTTTACATGGTAATGATCAGTTGCTATTTATACACTAGGGCATCTTTTGTGGGAATTTGGCGGTTCTCCTTAGGTAGCATTTTGAGGACGTTGCGGAATCCATATGTCCGACGTGTTTTATGTGGGAGACCAAGAATTGCATTATCAATGAGACAATAATACAATCACAATAAAATAAAATAACATAATGAAGAAACCAGCACTGCAATCTTTTCAGCTTAGGCACGTTCCTGGCATACGGAGAAACACTCTTGTGAATCTCGGTTGATGCAGGCACTGTTATTATTCCTCAGAGACTCTGGTGTATAATATGCCTACTTATTTAGCGGTGCGGTGTGCTTTATGTAGGTTGCGTGTCTGTCATGGGTTCTGCATATAATGTAAAATTTCAGCATGCCCATCTTGAGCATGGTATACATGCAGCCGGGCAAACTTATGCAAGATTAGTTGATAATCTCTACGTCGCTGAGCATGAAAATTAGTTTTCTGATTGTTAAGGATTGTTTACGATACACGATGATGTTGCATTAAAATTATATTATTCATATTTGAAATAGGTTTCCGTCACCATAACATAATTCTCAATATTTGATGCATTCGAGTTCAGATCCTGCTTTATAGAGACTAAGTGATTTCTTGATTTTTTTGCATCGTGACATCCCTTGTGACGGACGACATGTGACAGTTGGATATTCATGTACTAAACGATTTTGCTGTCAACAACAAATGTTCATGACATGTGGCCTACTTGGGTCACGTTCTTATCCAATCTACCATATGTGCTATGTTAATGCTCATCCGCCCTCCTAGGCTCCCTACACCGTCCCTAATGACGCAGTAATTGTACCGATTTCACTGTACCAGCGAAACCGTCTTCAGTGGAGAAACCCGACTGAAGCGATCAGTGACCGCACGCACGCACGCACGCACGCACGCACACACACACACACACACACACACACACACAAACACACACAAACACACACGCACACAGTATTTGTCCATTGTAATGTCTGCTACAAAAAAGGCAGGCGTTCCGGTATTCCTCTCTATTACGGGCTTTTTATGAGCCGTTTTGCAGTCCATGTACATCTGATAGTGATCAAGGCATGTCTGAGATCTGCGAGCTTGTAGAGCTAGCAGAGACCATGGTCATCCCTACAGCTTCCATCTTGGCCATCGGCATTTATATTGTCACAGGGATAAGACTAGGCAAAAGAAAAAGGAAGTGTATTTAGGAGATGCATACACATAGAAGCCGAGATGACAGAACGATAACCACACGAGCACTTGTTCGGTCCTCGTCTTCTTCTCACAACAGAGAAAACAGATGTCTGGCTCAAAGGGCTCTCATCAAAGATGCCACGATAAGGCATCAACATGCGCCTGACATCGGCAGCCTGTGACGGAAGGAGGTTAGGCGGTATCATCCATGTAATCTCATGATAGGCTGTACGACTTGAGGTAGGGAAAGAAGTGGGGAGCGAAGGATCGCAGGCAACTAATGCAGAAACGGCACACTCATCGATAGAACAGAAGTTGGTCAGAGTCATGCCTTTTAGGATAAGTTGCGTGCAGCAGCTGATGTTTAACATGGGAAGGGACGCCCGGTTATTAGAAACAGTGAGAGTGGTAGGAGGAACAAATGTATTTCTGGCCAGTAGAACGTTAAGAAGGCGAGCCAGGACGTAATTGTCATTGGGAATAGAAGGGAGAGACATTACGTAATGGGTTGAACTGCCACACGGATTGAATCCACGGAACACGAATGCGCTTTACGGGTCGTCAGAGTGTCATAGTAGTGAGGTAGGTTAAGATGAAGTAATACGGTTCCATAATCTATTAAGGCGGAGTGGGCAGAAAGAAAGTCCATGCCTAGGATGAGATAATGGGAGCAGTGCTCGAGAATAGCAAGTAATGTCGTCGTACAGCAGCCGCAAATACTTATTCGCGACGAGCGTATACCAAGGATGGGAAGTGTTTCCCTGTCGGCGACTCTGATGATTGGTCACACAGATGGTAGGCGGAGTTTCTTAGGTCGAGAGCGAAGCTCCAAATGCATTAATGGTATATGTGGCCCCGTGTCACCAAGAGCAGCGAAAAGTGCACCGTCCATCTTAACGCCAATTCAGTTGCGTCTAATCTGCAATGTGGTAAGAGGATCTTGCGGGCAAGGCGTCAAAGCACCTTCGCCAGCGGAAGCTGAATCATCAAACTTTTCAGAGGCAGGCGTCTTATTCGTGATGAAGAGCTGCGGAATAGTGGGGAGCGAGATGATGGGCGACGAGACAACGGCGAACGGTACTGGTGACCATGCGGAGATGGCGAACGATGGTAAGACATGGTAGGAGCGTCATCATCATTGGCCTGAGGGGAACCGCGGCAAGGCTGGAAGCGGCCATGATTGTTCTCAAGGCGACGCTTAGGAGCATAGGGCGCATGGGGCCAGGACCACCGGTTAATGCAATAGCAGGCGACGCGACCAAGGCAACGGCAACGAAAGCAAATAGTTAACAGGGATAGGCGAGCTAATTGGTGGTCGATATTGGAATGCATCATCAACCGCGCAAACAACAAAGGACAAACAAGGAAACACACAGGACAGGCGCGGATTTTTTTACTTCAACTGAAATTTACTCCCGCAAATCCCACATTTATACATGTATCATAATCATATTTGCTAATCATCAGACAACCATCACTCGACATTGGCATGCGGGCGTGAGTGGCACAAATTTGCATGAAAATATTTGAACTCTTCATCACTGAATGACACTGAAGAGCTTCTTACGCAGTTGCCAGATTACATTATTATACAGTAAGCTTCATAGAACTCTCGGCTTAGTTGTGAAGTAAACATCTTCAAGAATTTAGTGTCGTGGAACCTAGGCGTGCAATTACGACAGTGGCGACAATGGTCAGACAATTTGCCACCCCCTGCTAATCCTTCTACTCCTGCGCGGTGCTCCGCGCCTGTACTGTGTGTTTCCTTCTTTGTCCTTTGTTTTTTGCGCGGTTACATGATTCATTCCAATATCGACCACCAACTAGCCCACCTATCTCTGCTAAATATGTTACTTTCTAGTTCAATGGACCCAGTTCTTCCTTCCTTTCTATGTATGAATTCGAGTGTTACCCTCGTTAGTTTAGCGGCCACCATCGGTTGTCATGAGCGTGTGTGTGCCTTCGCCCTGAACCATCGGCTCGTCTTTCCGGAAATTGTTCTGCTCTTCTACCCATGTACTCCCTCGAAGAAGCATTCTACCATATTGATGAAGATACTCAGGTCTGAACTATGGAGGCAAGTGCGACATATTCAAGGATGCCTACGGGTGCTTGCAGCGTCCCAGGTGGAGGCAATCCAGAACTGTGAAGCTTTGTACAGAACGTACTCTCTCGAATGCAACCATTTTACCGAACTGCTGTGGTTCCTGTGCCTTCCAGCGCTCCTCGATTGGGCAAAGTTTTGAAAGAAGGTAAATGTGTCACCAGGAAAGGTTTCCTATACTGGACACTGTGATGTGCCAAAAAGTGTTGATTCGGTCTTATCTAAAGGACCTAAGTTCTGTATTGAACCCCAAGAGCTCAACCACAGATGGTCGAGCTCCTATCTATTGTCAAGAACATTTCAAGACGCGCGCCCGAGGATGAAAAAGGCTTGTGTATTTCAGAAGGGGTAAACTCACGAGCGGTGAAGCGGTCCAAGCAGAACCAGCAGCGAGATGTTAAGCGAATTGTCGAGTACCTCAAGCAGAATGATCTGGCTTTAATGATTTCTGATAAAGAAGTTAGCTTTACCGTTCTACCTAATTCGTTATTTCGTCAGAAAGCGAGGGAATCTGTCGCAAAAAAATTTTCCATCAGGACGTGCACTGCCGCTAAGCTAAAAAAGCTAGCGTTGGGCCTGTGTGATAGGTGTAACCTGACAAATCTTGGGTTGGCTAGCAAGGGTGCGAAGAGCGGAGCGCTCAGCATTTTCTTCTCTGCGAAAACCCATAAACAAGGCATTCCATTCCGAGCCATCGTATCGGAGCGTGACACGTGGCAGGGGACGGTCTCTCAGTTTCTGCAGAAACGCTTGCGCTTGCTCAGATTTGAGGACCCTTTCATGATCAGGAATTCTGAAGAGCTTATTGCATTTCTTCGTGATCATGAAGGCTCGGACGCAACCGGTAGAAATGCTTCGTGTGCCGCTGCTATTAAACGAGCTACCCGAGAAGAGGACCGGCGCCGCCGTCGAGAGGAACCCATCGTTCAGAATCAGATTTGTCGTTACAATCAACCACGAATTGAAAACACCCACACAGCTGTGCTCAAAATTTCCATTAGGCAGTCTCGTAATAGCCGGTGAATTTTTTGCGCCTCTCACATCAAGCACGTCATTATGGATGCAGATTTCTTCCGGTGCGGCAACGTTTTCACTGCAACTTCTTCACTGGCGTGCCTGAGTGATGGCTTACTGATGTTGTCACTCACAAGAAGGCACAAGGCATGCACTCCTCCTTGCCATCCGTAAACCTCCCTCTGCTACCAAGTCAGGGTCCGAGAGCAGGTTTCATTGCAACGGTTTGCCAGAGTGGTTTGGCCTAGCTACAACAGACAGTAAAACCCAGAGTTGTGCACAACATCGAAACCGTGCCGCGACTAATTAACAGAAGGGAGGACCTTCAAGATTATGAGATCGGAGACATTCTGGAAGCAGAGAAGTCTAGCGGAGGACAACATAACTTCTGGATTTTAAAAGCTACATACGACCAGTGTTGAATATGCTTCAGAAATTTCGAATAATTTTATACCTCCCAACTGGTTAACTCCACAGCATACAGAGAAAGTCAGTCCGAAATAGTTAACAAGAAAATATTGAAAACTGCTTTCTCAAGATCAAGAAATTTATAAACCCTGCTAACCCGGTATAACTATGAAAGACTGAAAAGATTGTTTTCGAAGGACCATGACAAGCTGTGATTTATTAGTAACGCCCTTTTACAGCCCTGAGCTGCGCGACGTACTCGTTCAATTCACTCAAAAATGTTACAAAATATTACGTTAACAAACGCTTTAGTCGATCATTTTGCCCCGTACACTTAGGCACAATATTGCCCAAAATGTAGATACGAAGTCTTAATCTGCTTTTTATGACATTAGTTCTACGGAGAAATCTTATATTATATTTAAGCACCTTCTGTTCTTTGAGTTGAGCAAGCTACGCTAAGAAAGTGCGCCAGGCACTTCCCGCGATAACTACAGTTACATTTTGCTTTGATAATTATATGCTGTTTCTTTGCTATGTACAAAATCGAGTGCTGTATTTGAACCTTCCCCTTAGTGCTTCTTCAGGTCGTTTGGTTTCTACATTCCCACACATCGTACTTTCGCCCGTCTTATTGATCTCTGTTGCTAAGCGAGACGTGACGGTAATGTATTTTCGTTTTATTTTCTAATATGCCATGTATTAGTTAAAATAGTATCCCATCCAGCTCCTCCTTAAGACCTACCTAAGGCCAACACATGGCAGCCGTGACAAGCAGTACAGACTGAGAAGCGCTCCTTGCACAGAGGCAGTTTCTTCAATCAATGAATTCTTCGGTTCTACGTACCAAAACCACGATTTTATTATCAGGAAGATCGTAGTGGGGGACTCCGGATTAATTTTCAATTCCAGGGGATCCTTGTCGTCCACCCAGTGCGCAGGACAGAAACATTTGGCTATTCAACCCTCACCTAAATGCGATCGCAGTGGGTGGGATTCAATCCCACTACCTCGTGCTTAGATGCAATGCACCATAGGCGCGTAGCACCGTGTTGAGTGGCAGATTGTCCAAGAATATTAAAGGAGCGGGCGAAGACTCTTAGGCCGCTTTTATGGGTATGTTACGAAAAATGAGGAATATTCACGATAACGCCAAAAATAGCGATATCCGAATGTAAGCAGGAATTCCCAATACTATGGATCAGAAGAATCTGTACAACTGAAGTTTGGCTGGCTATGTAAGGGGTGCAACGGGAAAGTTCTAGTATAACAGAGAAGAACAGTAGGTTCCATGAAGATATATACTGTAGAACATTCCAGTAGTAGGGCGCCGTGGTTGAACTATGGAACATGTATAGTTTTAGGTGTATATGCATTTAGTATTTCTTACTCAGCTCATGCAACACAGCGGCTATTCAACACTGCTCAAACTACAGTGCACTTTTATTAGATACACCACGATACTATCGAACCGCAGGCCAACCCATGTAGACTTCCCCGTTTCAGCTTATACTTTACACATCGCTTTGAAGGCAAAACATTTTTTGAGACATGCCTCACCTTGTAATCATTTGGCCCTCGAAAAGTTCATAGGGTCCACCAGTGCATGCAGTACCAAAATCGTCTGACTAGCAATGGACGGAGATAACGTAACTACTACGCCCATGCCTGACCATTATCGCATTCTTCGCAGTACTGCAGTAACGTTATGCATGCCAGGAGCGGCCGTAATTTGTAGGACTCATCATGTGTGCGCATACCCCCAGCTCCATGGTGCATGTCAAGGCCTTCCAGAATACACGGGTTGAACCCTTCCTACATGTTCGTACAACCTTATGGCTTGTACGAAACTTGCGCATTAATTGCCGCCTCCACAATGCTGCGCATACATTGTGTTCAGTGCGTCAAAAATGAAGTGCGGCCAGCTTTCGAGCAAGCGTACATCTCAGACTTACTGGGCGCGAGCAGCCCTTTTAGAGGGGTCTTGTGCTACACTTCTGTTCTAGTTAAAAAGGCATAGTACGGGTATAGCACATGCTCCTATGACCTTAGCGTACGGTGTGCCTGGAGCTCGCAAGCGAAGCGCGAATCCACTTTTCTTCTCAAACGCTCTCTTTGAACAGAGAGCTGCTCCTCGCTCCTTTCTGGACACTTTATTTCGTAATATAGCCGACTCATACGCGGCTGCCCTTGGCGAATAGCTGACATCAATCAAGAAGGCTGCTTGGATCAGCGCGTTTCTTCCCGCTGTTACTGTGTATATTTATTGACGCAGTATATTCAACAGGCTGAAGTAAGGGCAAAAGCGCTTCCGAATTTTGATGATAATTAGGGATTTCCGAAGGTATACGAATATTATCTCCCGCTCGGCCCCAGCCGCTCGCATTGGAACGATACTTTCGCCCCACCCTCCTCATTGGTGTTCTATCCTTCAGATTTAGTTAATTTTGCCTATTTTGGACAATCAGGCAGCCTTGAACCAGACGAAGCTTAATGTCTGACCACACGCGCACTTGTCAGCGCGCGCTTAATCCCAGCTGCTCCTGGTTACACGCCTTAGCAAACTTCCCTTCGCATTGAGCTATTGATGTGCAAGTTGGATGTAGCTGCTATACGTCGGTCAAGCCGACGCAGAACAAGGCCGCTGCGCAGCACGTAGCAAAATATAGATTGGAGAATATAAATGCAAGCACCCACTCGAAGCCTTTGGTAGAAAAATCAAACCTCGCGAATACGCGCTACAGTTGCCTGTAGCTGCAGCAGGCAACGCAGGATAGATACTGCGGTGCCCGCGGTGTGCCACGACGAGTCTGCTGCTAGAGCGCACTTCGGCTCGCTGAGGACAACCGCGTTTGGCGCGTCGTAAGCACCTGCGTCGGCTGTATTGGCGTCTACGTGAGCATGCAAAATCATATTTGGAGGGCTTGCAAACGCGACGTTCAGTAGGCGGAGCGTTGTAGGCAGACCTCGCTTCGCCGTAGCCTTCGCAGTACAAGACACCAAGCATGGGATATTCGATTGCCAAAAAGTCCGCTTTTTCTGAAGCCATTGAAGTACATTTTGCGGCAAAGCATTTCTGAAATGGTATATTTTAAATTGAAATGCAGTTCTCGACTTAGATAAAAAGTTGTTCAGGCCCCCTTAGAGAAAACCTCGACAACCTATGACTTGGAGCGCATGCATTGCAACAGCCTCGTCGTGAGTCATACGATGTGCGCGTTCTGCAGGCGTGATCTATAACTTTCTTGCGAGTCCCCTTGACGCTCCTTCCATCCCTCTAAAGCCTTGTAATGTCAAACGTTGACATATCTTTTACGATATGCGAGCATTAGATATGCAGTTAACTTCGTACCATCTGTTCATAGTGCACAGCGCCAACCTCGAAAGCATTACCCAATCTGCTGGCCTTGTACTCCAGGCCAAGTGAACTTCGGTAGACTTCTAAGTGAAAGTCTGCTTTTCATAAGAAAAACGAGGCGCAAAGCAAACTTACGCTCTATCTCTCCTGGAAGAAAAATATGCGCGTTTGCTTTATTTATTTATTTATTTATTTATTTATTTATTTATTTATTTATTTATTTATATATACTGCGATCTGAAATCAGATCATAGCAGGCTGGGTATACATAAAAATATACAAGCATGTAAACACATACAATTTCATCACATATGCAGGCATTTTCAGATATTGGTGAAGAATACATAACCTACAAGAAAAAATATACAAGCAGTTAACGCACAGGAATTCATAACATTTGCAAGCATTTTTCAAACATTGATAAAGAATTCTGTGTAACAATATGAGAATTAAGATTATTCCAGTCTGTTATTGTCCTAGGAAAAAAAGAATACTTGAAACAGTTATTCCGTGCGTTGATGGGGGTTACGGATACAGCATGCCTTCAGCTCATGTTATAGCCTGATGAGTAAGTAAAGAACTTGGAAGTGTTAACTTTATAATGGCCGTTCACAAGTTGAAAGAGGAACTTTTATCGACAGATGCGGTTGCGCACAGTCACCGGGGGTATTCCACTGCGCCTTACGAGCTCACCAACAGACGCGCGGCCGCATGAATTCAAAACTAACCTAACTACCTTATGCCGTACGCGTTCCAGTTTTTTAATATTCGTTAAAGTGAATGGGTCCCAAATTATTACGGCAGATTCCAACAACGGACGAATGTAGGAATTGTACGCCAGTAAACGAACACCAGACGTAGATGATTTCAGTGAGCGCCTCAAGAAAAACAGTTTACGCAAAGAATTCGCAACAACAGTATCTATTGTTTGAAGGCCATGATTCTACAATTGTGCCGTGGGAGAGGTGCTAGAACAAAACATTGAGTATGCCTGGAAACTATGGATTTCTACTAACAACAGGTCACTACTAGGGCAGGTGAAAATTCAGTGTTATGAGAGCTTTTTTGAGCCTACCTAGCATTTTGTCACTTTCACCACTTCCCTAGGGAGCTGACGTGCATCCTGTTCGATAACCAACATATTATTGTGGCAGTTTCGTCCATTCCCATTTAATTATTTCACTGAGGCTCTTTAGAGGGACGACCAAATGTCGTCTGTCGTAGAATTTAGGGCAGGTAGTTGCCCTAAGTCCGGCTTAACTAAAGTGATCGGTGGGGTTGATTCGCCGCACGGAGTTTAGGCAAACAGAGGTGAAATTTTGAAAAAAAATGTTTCATGTATTGGTTGCCTTACTTTCGACAATATTTTATAACAAAGCGCTATGGTGGGCTGATTTGATGCCTGTGAATTGAGGCTGCCCGCTCTCATCGATATGCTTCTGCAGAAGGGAACTTTGATAAGTCATTAAAGAAGGCGAGCATGACCGTCACTCAGATTACGCGCTATGTACAAGTGCATGCGATTCTGTGTTGCTTCATTTCGGTGAAGACAGGATTTTGACATTGGCTAAGTAGGGGTCCTCGGTAACACCAATAAAACGGTTTTATTGGGTATAAGTAAAGACCAGTGGAATTGACTGGCCATCCTTCAGCCCATGAGATAATGCTGCAGCCGCTGCATGACACCTGAGTATTTCAAGAGCGGCAAATGACGTTTTCAACTGTAACGACTCTAATCTTATCTCAAGACAGCTAACATCCCGAACCAAGGCAACAAATTAACGATGTTAACGTCCTGCCGTGCGCTGAATTTACAAGACCGCCTGAGATTTGCTTGTATCACAAAAGACTTCATAACTCTACTGCACTATGATCGCGGAGCTTCTGAATGAAAGCTATGGTCCAAGTTTATGAAACATTTTTAGCCATTCCATGATTCAGTAGCGGAACCAGGAGCCGACAGGGTCACAAATTCCTTACTACTGTGATTTTCTTACGACGAATACATGCTTAGGCACATTGACTCGAAGACAGCCTATTGTAGAGGGCCCTGACTCTTCATATAGAGAAACAAAACAATGTGGTTACGGCGCAGGCGAAGAGAACTTGCGGCATTTTGCCACAAAATATTATACCATGCGACAGTTTCATTTGTAGTATCAGATACAGAAGTTTGCACTAGCACTTTCGTCTACAGCGCTATATCGCGTTTGATTGCGTTTGCAACGTAGTGCCTCCAGTAGCATATGAAGCCGTCGATAGCCTTCTACTGTGCAAAAGGCAGAATTTTAGAAAAGAAAAGCCACGTAAACAGAGCGGCAAGCTGAATGCGTTGCTGAATGCGCGCGCCAGACAAATACACCACGTCGTGTCTACTTTGGCACTTTCTTGACGCGCAGGAAACTACAAGATACAATTTCAGCTAATAGGGAAGAATCCAACGAACTTTTACCCCTGAGAATTGCCAACACAGAGTTTCGAGGTGCGATTCACAGCGCACCTAGCCGGAAAGGTTCGTCAAATATAATATTACTCATGTGCATCACGCTCAAGTTTCAGCTCCGAGACATTTTAGCCTCCGGCGCAGTAGCTCTTACTCGCATCAGAAGTGCAACTTCAAGATGTAGTGATGGTATTTGTTCCATTGAGAAAAAAATTACCGACGATTACGTTACTTCCTAATGCGAAATTTGAGCGCAGCAAATGCGAGCCTTTGTTTGCGTTTGGCCTCGGCCTCGGCCGCGCGAACGGTAGAGTCTTCTCTGCGACGGCGATGAGCTTCTGCTTCAGCCTCGCTTACTGCTGGTTGCTCTCGACGGCGGCGATGAGCCTCCGCTTCGGCGGTGCGAACGGCAGGGTCTTCTCGGCGGCGGCGATGAGCTTCTGCTTCAGCCTCGCTTACTGCTGGTTGCTCTCGACGGCGGCGGTGAGCCTCCGCTTCGGCGGCGCGAACTGCAGGGTCTTCTCGGCGGCGGCGATGAGCTTCTGCTTCAGCCTCGCTTACTGCTGGTTGCTCTCGACGGCGGCGATGAGCCTCCGCTTCGGCGGCGCGAACGGCAGGGTCTTCTCGGCGGCGGCGCTTAGCCTCTGCTTCGGCGACGCGTACTCCTGGATCATCTCGACGGCGGCGATGGTAAGCTTCTGCTTCGGCGGCACGCACCTCTGGATTCTGACGGCGACGGCGCTGGGCCTCTGCTCTGGCGGCTCGTTTAGCAGCAGCAGCAGCAGACGGAGGACTTCCATCGGTCGTCTCGCTCATGGCTCAGAAAGAACTGGCAGATAATTTCGCAGTGGCAAACGGCAGCGGCAATTTCGGCTCGGGCGGTGCACATATACAGATCCGCCGCCACCGATCTGGCTCTCTGATTGCCACCGCACAGGGCGAACGGCAGCGGCAATTTCGGCTCGGGCGGTGCACATATACAGATCCGCGGCCACCGATCTGGCTCTCTGATTGCCACCGCACAGGGGTTGCATTGGAGGAGGAGCGAAGAAAGGAATTAAGTTCGAGCCGGCGCTTTGACAACCGGAGACTCGCAGGAAGAGGGGGGAGGGGGGTGGCGTGTACACCCAGCGGCAAACGATGGGGGCAGAAGCGCGCGCAGCAAGCGGACAACACGATAAAGGGAGGAGGGAAGAGATAGCAGCGACTGACTGATGCCGCTGACGCCGATAGTGAGTCAACCCCAGCTGCGGAGTTGGTTTCAGGGACAACGCCGCCGATGCCGACACAAACAATATGATACCCTCGCTTCCGCAGCGCTAAGAACCAGGTCTAGCCGTGGGAAGGTGGTCACGTATTCGTCGACGTGCCGGGGCCTACGTGAAATAACCGGCGCGTCGGCAACTGAAGAGCACCCTATCCGCCACACAAGAACAGGGGGGGGGGGGGGGGACCCTTTCCTCCTCTTTCTTCATGGCGGTGACGGTGTTCTATGCAGTCACGTTATCTTGACTCTCTAGCGGCGTCAGCTGCATCCAGCGGTATCAGTCCGTCGCTGCTAGCGCTGGGGGGATGAAAGGGGGGCGGAGCTGGTTACGAGGCCGACGACAACGCCGACGACGACGCGAAACCCAGGAACGAACGCCAAAGAGCTGCGCTCTAAAACAGTAACTAAAGTGTACTGAAGCAACACGTGTACATACTTCAATTTCTACGTAATGAGCCAGCCTTCTGAGACAAAGCTGACGTTGGATGTTACTTTCAGCAGCGCAAATCAAGTAAAGCACGAGGCTGACTTGCCACCACTTTTAGAGAGCTCTTCGCAAGTTTCTAGCACGACCATGAGGTCAGGCGGAAAACAACCCGGATATTTGAGTGGAAATGATCTTGTCCAGCAGAAGTGATTCGAGTGACGCTATACAGATGTCCATGGAGATCAAGCCACTTCAATCCCCAAGGACGGCAAGAACCCAGGGCACATTACCTGCCATGTTGACCAAACTTGAATTTCCTTGAAAAGCTGTGTCCGACAATATTCCGGTCGTCCTGTCCAATAAAATCTTAAAATTCCGAAAAGAAAACTGCAACACAACATTACACACGCGCTTCTTAAAATTATTCAACCAATGGCCATGCCGAGCTCGGGGTGGCGGAGGAAAAAGTAACTCTTCCGATGTTTACTTTGTAAGGAGAACTATGCAAGACAGCATTATTTTTGTCCAACAGCACACAACTGGAAAGCACGCAGAAAACACCAGCAGAAATGACGCTAATAAGCGAAATTGTGATACTCCTGGACTGCATAAGAAATAAACCGCAAATAACAAACAACGTTGCCGTTGTAGAAAAAAGATGAAAAGCTCATTTCCAGGCGAGATAAGCTGTCTGGGTTCAGAATTTCTGTCATGAGCAAGCCATGAGTTCTAGTTTACTTGTCGGAAAACTGACAACGACGAACACAACTGCCTTCTTAAGGATTCTGTGCGGGAAGACAAGGCCACAAGGTGAGACGAATATCTGGCATCAATACCTTCAGCAATCCTCTTCTCTGAAACAACAATCGTCGCAGACTACAGTGAGCCTGGCTGTTCATCTACGTTTGCACTGTTCTTTTCATTATCGAAAAATGAGACCAACCATTATCTGGAGTGGGGTCACGAACGCTGCTCTGCGGCATATTCAATATTCCTGCCAACTTCACGCAAAAAGACTAAAGGGGAGCGCCCTCCCCTACGAAGGCTGTGCTTCTATCGCACCTAGTATTTCGCTAAAATGAATGAAAGCTTTAAGTGTTCAAAGAAGACAAGCTCGACCGGCCACCAAGACAAAGCGATAGGGTGTGTGTGTGGTAGACGTGCTACGTAAGCTTTTTACCCGACACCGTGATTTCTCTATCGCTCTTATGAGGAGTTCTTTGTCGTGATAATATATGTATGCTTACTTGTTTTCATGTGCCTAATAATTTGACCAATGTGCCTAATAATTTGACCAATTTGACTTCACAGACAGGTGTACCACTGGCACTTAACTCCCGAAATCATCTACCAGCAGACTTTGGAGTTCCTGGGCAATCCATTGTCTCTTGAAAGCTAATGTAGGTAAAAGAGCGCAATGTATGAGGAACGAGAGGCAGAGTAGAACAACGTAGTTTTATTATTCTTCCCTCTGAAGGACATTTCCTCTGAAATACTTTTGCGTTTGCATTCGTCGCTTATGTCCAATTAAAATGTCGATATATTCAAGTAACTGGAGATGGCCGAACCAAATATAGTGCGCTATCAATGGCAAGTAAAAATTTTCTGTCATGATTGTGCCGGTATATGTATATGAAAACTAACAATCTCTGTTTTCTACTTCTCTGCAGGGCATAGTGCGAGCAAGTACGCGTCATCGTCTAAAAGACTGTAAAGAAGGTTCCATTGCAAAAGTAAACAACTGCTTACATTTATCTGCTCCTAACGTTCGCTTTAATGTTGCTGTCTCTACGGAAAATGAGGCACAATAGCAAAGGGTTTCTGTCATCAGTTTTGAGAATTTATTCAATGTAGAGAAACGAACATATAAAAGAAGCGGACGCTTGTACAAACATTCGAGTGGTTGTTGTAGGCTCTACATAAGATAGCTGTATTGGGCTAATTCCATGCCGAACGTCCAAACATTGCGTTTAACGCTCTTCTACTGTATTGCGAAAAATGTGTCAATCATGTTGGTGCACTGCTTATCCCCGTAAAGTACTGTTGTAAGAAATGTTTGTTTTGTCCGTTAAAATGATTTGAATGTTGCCGTGGTGGGGGATACCTAGGCTGCATTAAAACACCCACGAAACTAAAATACTACGCGAAGCGGTCTGAAAAGTTGCTGCTCGCGAAAAAAAAAATTGCGCGTTTTTAATTATTGTCAATGAGAGATGTTACATTGGCTCACGATGTGCTTTCTCGTGAAGTAATACGGCGAATTTATGCCAATATCGACTATATTTTTACAAAATTGTGTAGGCTTTACAGAGAAAGTTACGACACTGAATACTTGGCAGTAAGCGTGCCAAAAAAGTTCTCAAGTCGATGGGCGAGTGGTTTCGAAGTGGAAGAGGCGCAAACATAGAAAGATGTGCGATGTATCTCATGATAAGGCGCATGTAGGTTGGTGGTGCGTTCTAAGTAACGATCAACCATTTATGCAATTTGGAAGCCTGTACAAAAGGGTATTTCTGAACGTTTTATTACGATATACCTTTTATTTCAAGCAAGAACAGGATGTGCATGTCAAGTGGCCGTCGCGTCCCTGGGTGCAGGCCCATCAGTCCTTTTACTGTGTAGCCCGTTTCTCCGGGGCAACATAAAAATTGTGTAGCCATGCTGGTGGCAAACTCGTGTGCTCATTTGTGTTTTCATGCTTTGACATGCACGTGCGGCCATATATATGTATATATATATATATATATATATATATATATATATATATATATATATATATATATATATATATATATATATATATATATATACATATATATATATATATATACATATATATATATATATATATATATATATATATATATATATATATATATATATATATACAGGATGTCCTAACAGGAATGTACCAAGAATTTCAAAAATGTACCTTAAACATAGGTGACAAACTCAAGCTCATCTAATGCTCGTTGCCCGCGCTTGTAGATACTCAGGTAATTTTTTGCATTGCGACGACATACATGATTAGCTCTGGTTATTTGCTCAACTTCTCAAATATAATTACACCTTTCGTGCGCCATCTGATACCAGCTATCGCCTGCGAAGTTCTTAATTTCATCGCCGCAACTGGTCCCCTGCCGTCCGCGACTGGGCTTTTCTTCTCAGGGCAGCCATTCTGTAACGCTAGGGGTCCACCGGTTATCTAGCCTACGCATTACATGGCCTGCCTAGCTCCATATCTTACTCTTAGTGCAAACTAGAATATTGGCTATACCTGTTTGTTCACGATACACACCGCTCTCTTCCTGTCTCTTGACGTTATGCCTAATATTCTTCGTTCCATCACTCTTTGCGTGGTCCTTAACATATTTTCGAGATTCTTTGTCACTCTCCAAGTCTCTGCCACATTGTCAGCACCGGTAAAATTCACAGATTGTGCACCTTCCTTTTCAATGATAATGGTAAGCTTCCAGTCAGGATCTGACATTGTCTGCCGAATGCGCTCCAACCCATTTTTATTCTTTTGTAAATTTTCTTCTCATGGTTATGGTCTCCTGCGAGTAATTTACCTAAGTAAACACACTCCTTCACAAAATCTAGAGACTGACTAAAGATCCTGAACTCTTGTTTCCTTGCCCGGCTAAATTTTTGTCTTCTGCATAATAAGCTTCAACCCCACTCTTATACCTTTCCTGTTAAGGTCCTGAATCATTTATGTACCTCGTCCCCAATGTTTCTGAATAGGACATGCAATGTCATTTGCAAATCGAAGGTTGCTAAGATATTCGCCCAGCTTAATAGTTTAAATACGTCTTCCAAGCACGCATGGAATAGCATTCGGGAGATTCTGTCTCCTTGTTGTGAACCCGTTCTTTATAGGTATCTTCCTACTTTTCTTTTGGAGAATTGGGGTAGCTGTGGAATCTGTGGAAGTACTTTCCAAGATATTTACATAACCATCTTGTGCTCCTTGATTACACAATGCCTCTATGCCTCCTGTTATTTCGACTGCATCAAATTCCTTTTTGTATTCTATGAAAGCCGTATAGAGAGGCTGATTGTACTCTACGGATTTCTCGACTACGTAAATAATGACATGGATATGATCCACTGTAGAGTATCCCTTCCTGAAACCCGCCTGTTTTCTTGGTTGACTAAGAAAGCGTTGACTAAGAAAGAAAGTCAAGCGTTGCGCTTGTTCCATTGGAGATAATATTGGTTAATATTTTGCATAATGTTGGAAGTAAGCTAATGGGCCTATAATATTTGAATTATTTACCGTCTCCCTATTAGTGGATTAGTACAATGTTTGCATTATTTCACCTCTCTGGGACCCTTGAAGTCTATAGAGAGTTCGTATGAAGGGCCGCTAGTTTTTGATCTATTATGTGTCGACCATCTTTCGTTAAATCGATCGGTAGTCCATCTTCTACTGCTGATTTCCCCCCTTTAATGTTTTGCAAGGCTCTTCTAACTTCATCGCAAGTTATACTAGGGGCCTCCATAACCTGTTCATTACTACTTCCAATGTAGGTATCGTGGCTGCTTTTGGTACTGTACAGGTCAGTATATGATGTCTCGTAACAATAAAAATGTCTGCGCTAGCAGTGCCACTGCGACATCTGAAGCCAAGCTAAACTAGCGGCACACGTTCATACGTGTTGACCTACAAAGCTGAGACTAGAATAGGACTTGCGATCACTATCTCTCAGTCACCGTGCTGAGAGGACCTGAGTAGGCAGCATGACTTCTGTATTACCCAGTACTCCCTACATCTAGATAGGACGCTTCTTTGCCATGGGTAAAGGTATGGCTCACTTGCTTGCTAGGCTCATATCTATATTACTTCTTAGAAGGAGCACTTTGCCACAGGCAACCGCAGCTACCTGCGTATTTTGACAAATTACTAGGCCTTGTCTTGCCTTGTCATGACTTGTCAAACTCAACGAATACAACTTGTCACAGAGTACACGTCCCGAGCATGAGTGACCGCATTAAAACGAAAGAAGTGTACCACTAGGGAAGCTTCGGGAAGCACATCATTGTTCATCTCGTCACGTTCAGTGTGTGGTAAAGAGCCGTTAAACATCATCGCAAAGACGGAGAACGATGTTTGCCTGCATAGTTTTCCAATTTTTGTAAATAAGAATGTCAGGTGGAGGTGCATCACCGGAACCTTAAATGGAGGCAGTCAGATATCATTTATCACCGAATTCCTTGCTGTAAATCACGCCTCGAGATAATAAGGAAATCGAAAGAGCATTCAAGGCAACCACCAGCGCTGCTGAAAAACGAAAAATCAGTGAGTTACAAGTGGATTGCCATCAATAATAATATATTCATATCGAGCTAGCCGTCAGTGTTCCGATTTGCTGGCCGCGTTGTTGCCGCATTGGGAGCTGATAAATATTTTAATTAAGTAACTACAATTCAAAGAAAGGTTCTTTGTTGACAAAGAAATCTTCTTGAAGCAGATGCAGAACACGGTTCCCACTTGTAAAGCAAGCCTGACCCCCTCTGGAATGTCCAACTACGAGAAATTGTAAGGAGCGATATATTTAACTGTAGGTCTCAATCAAATGAGCATTGGGGTCCAACTCGTCAAAGAGCATTTCTCATCTTCAGGCTAACCTGATGATCCGCGTTGTGGGGGTAAAAAGAGTGAGTTACTATGAGGCAACAACCAAGGGTACCTCAGATGAATGTGTAGTTCGCTTCACAGAAATGCCTAGTAAATTAACCGGCAGGTGTATTGTGGCTCTGATCTAGAAATAGCCGAGAGGAATACGTCTCACCGACCATGATAAAACGTTTACTCGCCTGCGGAACCAGACAAGTATGTAAGGGATGGTGAAAGAACTACTGTGTCGACTTGATATGGTCGTCCGGAGATAGGCCGTATTTGGCCACGCAGCAGTTGTTTCCGGTGATGTTCCCAGGGATTGGGCTATTTCATACGGAAAGTATCCAGGAGTTGTAAGGAAGTAAGGGAGGAGTCTTCGGCTACCAAACTCCAGGTAGTGTTTGATTCATTGACGGAGGCCTAGGCTTGCCATCCTTTGCATGGGTGATCTTCAATTCACTAATAGTAAAAGTTCTGCTTCGGTATCGGTGGGGACGAGTAATGATAAGCACATACATTGAGAAGACATAGCTGCATGTAGTGTAGGAGTACGACTGACTTGCTAAGTGGTTTCTCTGCGGTGACCCCAATTGCTGTCAGCCAAAAGAGCAATGTCGTCGATGAGTGCTACATTTCAAGGAGACGCAACCCATGCGACTTATAAAATAGGGGCGAATATACAGAGACTAGCTGGGAGAGCTTGCGAAACGTGCACTAATGGTTAAATCATCTTAGCTTGGCGTAGCCTATAGAACTAGGTCTACTACATCTATGAGCTATATGTGGTCTCGTGTAATAATGACCCCTTGTAGTCACCTGCATCGAGGGCTTAACGAGGGTATTTATATTTTGAGGGTAGGGGATATGCATTGTTGAAGAAGCTAGTTGTTTGTACGCTTCCCCACAGGCACGTGGGCATGCTCTTATATATTCATGTTCCTGCCCCTTCATCGTGATTGAAGACGGCTCGTTGTGCCCAAGAAATGTGTCACTAAGATCAGTACATCAGAAACCGCATACATGCAGTAAGCAAATTCATTACCAGTACCATGCCAGCATCAACTTCCCGGCCGTTCAGCGCCTACTAATGGCTCGGAGCTACTAAATCAGTGAGAAATCAGCAAAGTATTGGTGTTCTGGTTGCTTCGCGCCGTTGAAATGCTTTGACTGCTGGCCAGTGGACGCTCGCGTGGCACCGTTTACGAATCGTCAACTGTACATCCGCGACACGCACATTAAAATCTCAATACGGAGGCCTCCAAACAGAGATGTTCGTCAGGTGTTCGAGCTGTGGATGTCATTTCTGCTAATCCTATCAGATTCAAAACTACGTACGGCTGGTATGCTTGACGGAATCTCCCCTTTAGAAAATGGGCTTGTAGATCATTAGACAGATTGTATTTTCTCTCTGCCGTTCAATACGTAATGTTCATTTCTATATTTGGGTTATTGCTTATGGCACAAGTTACCAACAACAGGCTTCTACCAAGGTCTAAGAGATGCGCAAAATCATCTTTACGTGCGATAAATTGCTGCAACTGAAACAAGTTGTACGTAAAGTGGTTAAATTCCTTTTATATCGTAAGACTTTCATAGATGACTCCTATCTACTTCTGTGAAATCTTCTACCAGTGGCTCTCAGGCATAACACATTAATAAAGTGATAAGTTTTGACATGCATCCCTTATTTTCTAGCCTAATTTTGTTTGTTGTCGGATTTCTATTTATGATATTGCGCTTGTGTGTGTCCGGCATGACAGTCTTATTTTCGCATTCCCAGGAATGGTCTTTTATTGTAATGAAATAAGTTCAGCAAGTACAGCAACTGCTTGTTTGTAATTGTTGACGATGATGACTATGCTATCATGACCTTTGCATGAAAGACTGGACGAAAATATAGCATACTGTATTTTCTGTCACGGTTTATTTTTCGTATTGAATATATACATCTTGGACTGAAAATATATACACTTGAATCATGAAAATATTGCTTTATTATTACGCTTCGTATATACGTGAAAGCTTCTACTCTTGAAAGTACGAAGCGCAGCATTTCGACGCTCACACGGACCTACCTCTGCCTGTTTCAGTTCCTCTGCACGAAAGAGCCGATATGGTTATATAACAGCACCGGACGCCCAGACCGTGATTGCGAAGTGGATGAAACGATGAACATAAACCAAACTTCCGTTCTCCTGTTGCGATCACTTTACCAAAACGGCACGAAGTAATATGAACAGTCACGTTATAATTTACGAGCTGCATTTACATCTGTTCTTCTTTTCACAGAACGTCTATCAACCTAATGGGGACATTTCAGCTGCATAATCCGAAGCGCATGTTTCTTCATATTCCAGGTATGACAAAACGTAGAATTTCTTTACTCCTCGGAGTTGTGGGGTTTCTGGCTCTCGCGGCGTTTTTCTGGCTCTCGCAGTGCTTGTCTGGAGCCATTGCGTTGTGTTGCCAGGGGCTCCGTGTCCCTCTCCTCCTTGCCTGGACGGTTTGGCAGCTGGTCATAAAAAACTGTCACTCTGCTGTCATCCCGCCCACGGGAAGGTCAACAGGCTTTCGCCATTGGCCAGCATTTTGGCGCGATTCAGGCCCTGCTTGTGTGCACTCCGGGTAAGCGCGCGCAAGACGGGGCCCGGGGAGACCACATCGGGGCGTCGGAAAGTGCGTACGTGTTCCTCTCTGCCGGCGGTGGCCCCCTTTGTCCGCCGCCGGCCGATGGTTACTTCGGCTCGTCGGGGTCGCGGCCTCGGCGGGCGCGCACGCACTCTTTCGTCGTCTCGATGTCCTGAGGCAGCGTCTGCCGATCGTGCCCCCGTCTGTTCGTCTGTCGTTTCTTTCTATTTCCCTTTTCTCTGCTGTGGGGGCGCGCGATGGCAAGCGCTGACCGAAGGATAGGCAGCCTCTTACTGCTCGGGCTCTTTGTTCTTTGTTCCTCGTTTCTTCGTTCTCTCTCTGTCGCGGTGCGCCTTTAGTGGCCACCGGCGACCATTCGGCCATGTTTTGTGTAACTAGCTTCAGATTCGGGCGGGACGTTAAAACTGATGTTTGTATTGAATCCCAGTTTAATAAATGTACTTTCTGGTATCTCGAGAGCTTTGCCTAGGGTCTCCCTTGCTGCGCGCGCGATCTCGCTTTACCCTAAACTGTGGGGCCAGCGGGGCGCGTACGCGCGCAGCTGCGCGCCGGCACACGGAGCGGGCCGGAGCAGGCGCGGACGCGCGGTGCGCGTCCGCGCCTGCAGCAGCAAGCACTGTGAGTTATCACGCGGAAGATGCACGCCGGAAGGCGCAACAAACTTCAAAGACTGACAATAAGACTGGTATTTATATGTCTATAAACAAGAAAAGCGAGTAGGAAAATCTCCGTTCAGCAGAATGCCCGCTGAAAATAAACAAGTTAAATATCTGCACAAAAATTATTTGAGTGCACTGATCTTTTAGATCGTATTAAAATGAGAAGGGAATGCGCAAGCATGTAAGAATCAGTTAAGGTGAAGCTGGCTTTCGTGGAAACTGAAATAACTTGACGGATGCCTCGACCGGTGGCGAGGTTAGTGCCACCAGTGGCACTCGTCACTCGTGTTGGTCTCCATGGGTTAGGGGCCTATGTCATGGCACAAACTCTGCAGAAAGTGTTGTACAATGCAAAGTGTTCTGCAACAAGTGCACGTTGTTGTCCTATGCTGTTCACCTGCCTTCTTTGTGTGCACTTGACTTTATTTTTTATGACGAATTCTTCAGTTCTTTGGGTAGCCCACAAGAATGTTTTTTTCGCCTTCACCTCTTGCTTCTTGTTCTCCTTGTCCATTTGGACAAGTATGAAGTGCCTCATGTCCAGTTGCACGTGCTCAGTAGCCTAAGCATTCTATTTGAGACACATATCCAGAGCCACGTGCGCAGTTGCGCGTTCTTAATGACCATAGTTCTCTACCCGGGCGCTCACTAACAATTACGTACCCAACGCCCCATCTGGTAAATTGGGCAAGATAGCTGCAGCGAGCGGTCACGACCTGCAAAGTGCTGAAGACGAAAAGAAACGTTCGCGTTGAAGCAAGAGCCTGTTAGAGGTTGATCATGGTGCGCAATCTTTATAAATGGTACTTGTTCATATGCTCATCGACTTCGGCAAAATGATATGGAGGCTGAGGTAAATGCTTAAATGCACTGCAAGAAAGTAGTTGCAGACTTCTGCGTCTAAGCGGGAGGTCCCTTAGTGATTGGGCTTTTCTGTAGCCGGTGATATGAAAAATAAAGTGTTTTTGCAGATATCAAATAAACTGATGTGTTGGAAATTTTGCCTGAGCATGCCCTCACCGTCTTCTGATGCTGTCTCCATAGCCCCTGCGTTGCTTTAGAAGAATATTCGGCCTCGAAATGATTAATCTGAAACATTGCTTCACAACTTTCACAACTTTCTTGTGGCCTTAATATAGTCAGGCATCAGGGTAGTCAGCTGTGGTGCCTGCGTTCACGCCGATGTCAATTATGCTATTAGCAGGAATTTCCCCTTTAACTCATACGTTTCACAACGGATACAGCATCTTGCTTGGGTTGTACGTTCTACTACATTATTTGTTATATTACTACACTACATCAACTACATTAGCGTTATTCATAACAAAGCATTTTTAGCCCATTGCAGATGGCCAATAGGTCGAAAAATTGCTGGCTGACCTCACAGCAGCCTCATCCATAAAAAAGTTACGTCTTTGATACTTCCATATGATCAAGGGGCACCGATAGCATTACAGCAATTCAATTTAAGTCACAAACGTATGCATGAAACAAGAGTCTAGGAGGTTTTAGAAACGGCATACTCTTAATGATCTTACTTACGCCAAGCACCACGTGCACATATTGTGTTCATACCTAATCTAGCTTCCTGGTCCATCTGTCTACAACTTTCATGTCGGAGCTCGAACATGAGTTAGTGCGTGATGTTATGCGCATTGTTCACCTGGGATAACAGCAAACTGCATACAAATGAAGAGCGTTCTCACGCAGTGCCTATACATTCGCTGACATGCTTGAATAATTTTTATTATCATCGCTCTGTATTTTTTATTTTTTTTTTGTGAGGGCTGGGCTATGTATCTTCATAGATGGCATTGCTAGAATAACTTGCGTCTTCACTGAGGTCAATGAGCACTGAGGGCAGGGAGAATAAAAAGTTTTCCACGCGACGTCTATCCTCGTTGCAATTTTTTTATTGTACGCTGTCTTCATTGTGGGTGTCACGCACATAATTTTTGTGCTGATCAAAGAAAATAGGAGATGTTGCGCCCGGCTCCCCTTGACATGATGCCTTCGTTTCTGCAACTGAGATGACCTTATAGAATTTGTTATACGCAATTAGGAACCCTCCCTATAAACTTTATCCTTTTTCAGATATGCCTGACAGCCTGACTGAAAACATGGAGTATCTAAGCAAGAAGTTGAGATGTGCGATACTTAGGATCACACTTCCAGGTTAGTTTTATTACATTGTTTTCCTGGAGTAAACAATCCCGAAATGCCCTGCAACCAATCAATAGAAGGACTGACCTCTTGCAGAGAAGTGTTGGCGTGGTTGAGTTATATTTATCACTTATTTTATTTTTATGCTACATTTTCTATGAAATGTAATATGATACTCTATTGTATTAATTAGAGGAACCAACTGTCTACAGAAGGCCGTCGCGTTTCCATTCTTTTATATACTTTTTTACTTGAAAAATAAGGAATGAAACAAAATGTGTCTTTCCTAAACATTACAAACAGCATGTGTTCTGTACTATGTACTAATTGGCGCATTTGATAAGAAAAAAGAAATGATTGAGGTAGACAACCAAAAGCATGGTATCTAAGGCGATGGGCTAAAGAGAGCAGCTTTATTCTTGAGAGGAAAATGGAAGAGCGAGGCTGGCTTTCTAATCATTATCACCCAATCTACGTTTACTGAAAAAGTAGATACTACTCAGCGATATTCCAAATATTTTCTTCCTCAAGGAGAGGCCGTATTGTACCTGCATACAGGTCTAAGCAGCCTGCCTGCTAGCAAAAGTATTATGCTTAACACACCATTGCTTCCATGGGGCAAAAAAGTGCCTGCAAATATTACGACAAAGAAAGCATGCACGGGTATTCACTGCCAACCATTTGGTATGCAAAAGGCCTACACGTGTCAAGCCAGTGTAGCGCCAAAACAAAACGAGCATAGAACAAAAATATCACAGCCGCCACACTCGAAACTAATTTACTGAAATCCTGTAGAAGAAGCAGATGAAGGGTACGGAAGAGTTCCACTGTATAAAGTTGGAGTATATAATAAGCAAATATGTAGCGCATAAAAGTGAGATCAGTTTGTGTGGATAGAGCGACATTTTCTGATACAATTTTATTGATAAACGCAACTTAATAACCACCGAGAGTGGTCAAAGTATCACTTACGTACAATTTAACTTTCCGTTTTACACACGCCAGGTTTATAAGCCCACAAGCTGTTTAGTTCCTCGCTCCTCGCTACTGTCGTCACTGAGCTAGGTTTAGTATAGCGTGATAGCGTAGGGGCCCTATAACGTAAAACTACTCCAATCTGTTTTATTCTAATCTCCTGACGTCAAAGTTACGTAACCACTAACTCAAGCGTGGGCGTTAACATGGAGCGCTGTTTCTAAAGCCCAATCAAATGTGCTCCTCGTTTATAGGAGGACGCTCTCTTTTGCTTTCAAGGTGAATACTATGACCAAGATTGAGAAAATTTTGTAGAAATGGCTGAGGAGAGGCGAAGAGCATGCTCAAGGGCTGAACGTTTATGTGGTACCTAGCAAGCACACGGAAAATACATAACCACATAGATAGCGTGCTGCCGGCGCCTGCGATTGGTCCGCTTCCCATTAGCTTGCGATGGCTTGTGGAAATCAGCGGCAGCGCGCCGGAGAAGGTTAAAAAAAACGCCTCTATGGATAATGAGGAAAGAAAGTTTGGCAGAGCGATGTGGTAGACGTTTTGAAACGGCTCAATAACGCTATACTGCCACTAAAAATTTCAACTATATAGAAATAAAATCATGCTCCCCAGCATATCAGAGTAGCCGGCGCAAGAGCGATCAGTGGACAGCCATCTTTTATTCGATTCGGAAAGGGGCAGTTTCTGCTTATCCAGCAAAAAATAATTAAGTGTTTTTCGGTTTAGTATTGCGTCTTTAAGACGAGCACTTCACTTTCGTGAGATGAGTTTTCGTGGTTTTGTTACATCGCGCGTTAGGCAGGCGAAGTGGGCGCATCCCAAAAACGTTTTACCGATATCAGAGGGAACATGTCGAAAAGACTTTGAATCAGAAATATTTTTTGGGGTTTTGTCTAATCATGCATATTCACAGTGCAGGCACCACATCAGATCGGCACGTCGTGTGACAGAAAGGCATAGTGAGGGTGGCTCGAAAACTTTTTCAACTATCATGGAGTGCTGATTGGAGAATTGGAATAGAAAAACTTGGAATGGCTTTACGTTATAGCGCTCTTTCTCATGTAGTAGTCTATTTCATTTCGCTTTGAAAATTTCATGCACAGTGCACCTAAGTGCTTCTATTCGCGGTGCTTTGTGCGTGCGTCCAATAAGTACGAGAGGTAACGCAATGACAGCCGGGAGAGCGTTGTATTTGTACTTCACGGAGAAATCAGTATGAGCTGTCTACCATAGCATTCGAGATCTTTTGATCTCAGATGTCATATGCTATCACGCCTATTTTTTGACTTCAGCTATATGTTGCACTGGCATCTTGAGGGGAACCTGCTAAAAGGTCTAAACTAATAAGCATGCTAAAAACCTCTAACGTAATGCGAAGGGTTTCAGCCAGCGACACCAGTACGCAACGCACAACTTCCAGAAGTGCTTTGATTTAAATTAGACATAACCATCACGTGTTCAGCAGTGGCAATGATCAGGAGACATTCAGATTATGGCTGGAAGAAATAAGAAAGAGAGTCATACGACCAGACCGTTTACAGGCATAGACAGCGTTAGAAGGCAGACAGAGATGGCTAAAGAGACTAATACAAGTATAATAATAGGAAAGGTATTATTAGCGCACCTGAGTAACTTAAGTGGGCGAGGTGACAATTTGTTGTCGCCCCGTCCCAAAGGGGATTCCAATAAATGATCACCATGATCACCACAAAGGATTCGAGCGGAAGGTCTTGATGCATTTGAAACGTAAAGTAATCTCGAAAACTCTACAACGTTATCGATAATATTCTATCGTCAGAGGGGTCTGAAACTAAGCAAAAGCCGCTTACGGACTCACATGCTACAAACGAAACAACTTCTACAAAGTCAGCGCCAAAGTCATTTCGAAGCCGGTGACCGGGTATGACGCTATGTTTCACATAAATTGCGAAAACCATACGAAGACAGTACCGTGCTTCGAACTGAATTTGGTGTGGCTTTTCTAGAATAAACTTCGTTCATAGTAAGTGATCGCACAACATAAACTGCGAAAAAAGCAGGCGTACGCTAAACGCTATGGCCCATTTATCGTTCTAGGCATGCCCATTTCGATCCCGCTATACTGCTAAGCCCGCTATCACGCTAAACACACTAAACTGAAACTGTCTTATATGTTTGCAGTCCTTCAGCGGGATTATTCATCAGTAAGGCGGACAGTCCATGCACGAGAAAACAAACCACATACTTAACAAATTGACAGAAATTCCCGAATTAAATGTTCCAACAGCTACCTTACGCCACATATTGAAATTTCCGAATTCTGCCCAGTGATGTTACAAGGCTTATTTAATTGGATTGAGTTTACAGAACGGTGTGAGTTTTGAGATATGCGCCGTCAAACTCGCCCTAAGAGATTTGCACTGACTAAATAAATGTTCCTTTATGCACTGGAGCACAAAAGTAACTGGAACGTCCACGTATTTCGTCCCACACTTTGATAAATTTTACTTCGAAGCTGAAGTCATCCTGCAAATTTATTTCAAACAAATGCGTCTTGCAAACCCAGCGGCTGCAATTAGTAAATTGAAATGAGTGCTTTGTGTAACTATGTAGAAAGTTCTTATTATATTTTTGTAAATTAATTGACTATGTGCTTCAAGTTGTTGCGCTCTTACTGCACGCCTCTTCGAAATATAAAGCTCAAGGACCAAAAATGAGCTATAAAGCGCGTGATTTCTAAATATTGCGGAAAACATAAAATTGATCACTTCAATTTTTGCAGCTAAGAACACTTCCACGTGCAGGCGCTATAGAGCAGTGCAAAAGTGAGTTAGCTCGAGTTTAGTGTGACGTCTTTATATCCCGAATACCTATTGCGAGAACCAAACACCAATTTGTTGGGAACAGAAAAGGCACCAGGAATACGATGTCTATTGGCGAACGGTATTGATGTCGACTGGCGGCCATTTATATTGGTTTCCAGCAGGTACCTGGCAGATTTTAACTGCGCCACGTTTTCATTACATAGGTTAATACATTTATGGCACATAGAGTACATCAAAACGCTTTTCAGGATTAAATCGGCAGTGTAGAAATTATTCACTCAAAGAAAAATATTTTTCTGTATTTGAGCATTACGAAATGCATAGAAGGCGGCCGCAGAGGTTGAATTTTTATAGAGATTAATAAACGAGGTATCTCCC
Source organism: Dermacentor albipictus (assembly GCF_038994185.2). Classification (NCBI taxonomy): domain Eukaryota; kingdom Metazoa; phylum Arthropoda; class Arachnida; order Ixodida; family Ixodidae; genus Dermacentor; species Dermacentor albipictus. The sequence continues at coordinate 79,835,642 of NC_091827.1, forward strand.
TTCGATTTAAATGTAAAGAATGTTTTCTAAATAACTACAGAAACTCCCACATTTTAGAACAAGATGTCCGTAAGAGTCTATTTTTGTAGCTGTTTATTCGTACCTCTGTCCTATTTAATTTTCTTTACCACTTCTATAATTTTGAGATCCGTGAACCATGTACTTGAAAAAATTATGGGGTACTGTATTTTTGAGATGGGTTTTGCTTCTTGAACATATTCTTTAAATACAGATCACCTATGGTATAAACAGCTCGTAATGTAATACAGTGCCATGCGTAATTTCCAGTACAAATTGACAGTGATTGAACAAGTTCATTTCGCGTGATTCCTGGTAAAGAGACGCGATCATTCGGCGAAAAGAAGGTGACTCACTGCAGCAAGTATCACGTTTCTCATGTCATGCTTTCCACTATGGTGCAGAAGTATGCGGAGTACTTTTATTCAATAGTGTCTAGAACGTTTTCGTAAAGCATTGAAAGTAAAGTATACATATACTTTTTTGAAATATATTATACTGCTTTCACTTGTAGCAAAAGAATATTATATTGTAGAGACAAAATAGCAGCCATTGACTCTGGATTTCCTTTGGGAGAAGTGATAACCCTTTATCTTTTTTCTCGTTCTCTTTTAGGCCACCACGCTGTTTATGACCTCCTAGTTCGAAATTCCTCTATTGAGCGAGGCCCTAGTAGACGCTGTATTAAAGAATTTGCTAAGTTAACGAGCACGTCATTACGTATGTATCAACCACATTGTCAAAACATACTTCTCCAAAGGATGGAACCAGAATTCACCATTGTTACAACAACCAAACCGACAAAGACGCATCTTCGTTAGATTATTCTTGCCACTGCGTGGATATGACTACGCTGGCGTCGTTGGAGGCTGATAGGAAGTATTATACCTATGCAGCGTCTATCGTCACATTCAAGGCATCAAACTAGACGAGAATACCTGAATACATGAAATCCATTTTTTTTCTTCTCTTACTACGCAATAAATTGTGTGATGATGCAACTTGTACAAACAAATTAATTTTGAACTGCTACATCGCACGTCATGTCGCCTTCATTGTTATGCATATTCTTCAAAAAGCAGGCAGCCGTCATGGTGCCGCCTCGAACAGTGAACCGAAGCTATTTCTTCAGTTTCTCTTTTGCATCAGGATTACTGCACTTGTGCTCCAAACTTTGTTAGGGCCCTCAATTGACTGCGACAAGCCCTACCACTGCAGTGTGTCTGTCGAAGACAGGAGACACTATGTATCAAGAACAACCACATAGATGGTTAACATTTATGCGGTTGGCGTTTGGATGATAGAAACCTAGTTGACGTTCTGACAATACAAACAACGTGCGACTGTGGCTTGATGGTCAGAGCATCGGGCACTTGACTAGGCAGCAATACCCATGTTTCAATACCTATCTGAATTACCTATACGCATTATTCGATATGAAGAATTGTGATAAAGCCCATCTCACAATGAATGAAGAAATTAGCGTTGAAGCAATGTAGTGAAAGACCCTAGTTCCACCGTCTCAACGCATCTTGTATAAATCTCTACAACCGGGGAAAAATTTCTAGAATTTTTTCGCCACTGGAAAATACCACATACCCACTGACACATAACCAGTGACGAAAGTTGGCATCAAAGAGATTTATTGACATGCATCACACACTCTGTTGCACAGACCTTGTTCCGAAAGTTGGTCTAACAGTTCGTTTCCAACGGGGTTGCTTCATCAGAGACTTCTCGGTGATCTATTAAAACATGCAAGACGCAGTGACCCAAGTTAGGGGGAAGACGGCTTTACACAGACATAGAAACATAAACGCTGCAGTGTGTCTTCAGAGCAAGCTTTAGCATGGGTGCTTCTACATAGATACATGTGAAAGTAGAATTAATTTTTCTCAGCAACCGTTGCCCCAAACTTGACTAGGTCCGTTTCATACTAAAGGAACTCTAAGATCTAATGGTTGTTTGTTTAGAATTTTCGATCTAGGTCATCAATTTTTCATAAAGAAGTAGAGAAAATCGCAAATTTTCTGGAAACAGAACAATCAAGCTTATAACTCACTAACTCAGCAATGAAAAATACTGTCACGATCAATCGCAAATATTAGTACATCTAAAGCGGACAAAATTGATAAGTTACACATGAATCTCAATGATACCATAAAAAGCCAACAAACACTGACACCAAGGACAAAATAGAGGGAATTACTTGTGATTAATAAATGAAATAAAGAAACAATAAATTACTGGAAATTAAAGTGGATGAAAAAACAACTTGCCGCAGGTGGGAACCGAACCCACAACCTTCGCATTCCGCGTGCGATGCTCTACCAATTGAGCTACCGCGGCGCTGTTTCCCCATTCACTTGCTTGGATATTTCTGTGTCCTAGTAGAACCCTGGGAGTGTTTGGCAGCGCCACCACTCACAGACCTTGCCGGTGTCGTGGAACGTCCTTTTTACCGCAGGCGTCACGAGAACGTGATCTTTTTCGGTGAACGCAACTGGTCAATAAACCCACATATGCTACTTTGCTACATTGATGCCTTCTGGTAGCATATATGTGCCCTATCTCAAAATGCCGCTTCCAACAGCCACTAAAACTTAACTTTCTCTCTCAAGTGCAACAAACTTCATTAAAATCTGTCTAGGGGCTATCTCAGAAAAGCGTTTTTACGCTTTACATGAGTTTCAGTAGAGTGCATTGAAGTTGGGCGCGAGCTAAAGTATACTGCAGTATCCTAAGAATAGTAATTCAATCAGATCGGGTAGCCTTTATCAGGGAGGATGTCGGAGGGGGGCACGTGAAACATCTTGCGCGTGAACGAGAGGGCGTATGTGCACTGAAATACTTAAGTGACGCAAACAAACAAACAACTTACATTTGCTCATGCATTACGACGCTTAAACTGGTTTTCGTTTCAGCAAATAGTACCTTGCAGTCTAATTTTGCAATACTGTTCGCAGCCTACTCTCAGGAGCTTGTGTGTTCTGAAAATGGTGCTTAGGCAGTGTGGTACAGAACTGACCACCCTTCTGGTGTCGCCTCAAACTGCCCAGCGGCACTCGCACTCAACAGCCAATATCTGATGATACGTGTTCTTTGTGGATGGGGCAAGGGCCAGGTGTGGCCAAAGAGCGCTATGATTGATTACGTTGCGTTAAGTGCTGATTGGCAATTTGTGATGATGAGATGTAACATGGTTGTAAGGTGGTCTAGAATTAATCGTTATCGCAGAAGCGTAAAACGATATATAGTACAAAATTTTGACATCGATACTTGGAGTGGTCTATGGGTATAGTAGGAAATGCAAGGATATACAACGCCGGCAACCACTTAAAAAAATGGGACATCTGTCAGCCAGTGCTCATTATGATTGCATTACAAAAAGGAATACCCTTTAAGGGAAATGAAATAACAATCACTCCACGCTCATTTATTGTATCTTTATGCAAGTACGGCTTATCATGCTTGTGTTAATTTGTACTGCAACTTGTGCCTTTTCATAAGGGACGCTTGTGCAGTACAAGTGCGCACAAAGTGTAAATATATTCAAGCCTTGCAATAGAATACATGTTGAATTGATAGCTTTTGTGTCCTGTTGCCTCCCTTCTGTCCTTTGTCTGGCACCCAAAAGGTAGACATGAACGCACACGAACTTTATAATTTACTTGTCAGTCGCTGTTAATATACTGAAAGTTTTGTTTTGAGCCAGAATATTCATTACCATTTGTCACTTCCGGTCAATATAGTACTACCCTACTGGTTTTTTTAAAGCGTTCTAATACGTAATTCAGGCCAATGCAGAACTTAGAGAGATAGTTGGTGACAACTAAATTCGGACATCATGACAAGCGCAAAGGCATGCCCATACAAAGAGGCGCAGACTGGACGGGCGCTAGGCATCAACTTATGGATTTATTGACAAAAAAACAGGAACGCACATATTGCTCGCAAACCTACAAAATGAAGCAGAAGGTGAATTCAAGTGAATTCTCAAGTGAATTCTAGTGCCGCTTCACATGAGCCTTTTTCTTGTCATGCATGGCCAGGGAAGGAGTGATCATTCGTTTAGCAGTTTCGTTGCTAATGGAAAGCACTCAAATATTTTTTCAAGCTTGCATCGCAAAGCTGCTCAGGAGACCGATTACCTGAAAATCAGGTTTGCACGAGCACCACCTGCTCTGATCACCCGAATGTCCACCGCCTGCAAATGACTTAACAGTGGCGCGATCTGCTCTCAGTCTTTCATTGACGTATCGGCTGGTCCATCCACCACAATATTTTCCACATGAAAGTGGAAACCCCCCTGTGCACGTCTCGAAACGTGTAGTGAGCTTTGTTGTGCAGTCTGCCTTGCCAGCATCATTCATAATATTGCACATGCGTGCAAACTTACCAGGCGCCGAAAAAACCAGCAGGATGCCACAGTTCCGAGCCATTTCCTTGAGCCGTTAAGTCAGGTTATTAATGTATGACACAAACATAGGCCGCGCCTTTTTACTTTCAAGCTCATTGTGTCATGTGTGACTCCCTCAATTCACTGCCTTAATTAGTCTTCCTGCTACAGAAGCCAACAATTTTGCAGGAAAGCCAGCATTGTGCACAGTGTCACAATGTAAACTCTTGCAGTTGACACTGTGCAGGCGTAGCACTTCGAGCTGAAGGATGAATGCAACCTGATGGTGACAAGACTTTTTGGGAGTAACGTGCATGTTTTTTTTGTATACCCTTTTTCACAGTTTTAGAAGGGGCAGAATTGTAGTTAAGTACATCTTTTGCACCATAGGGGGTATCAATAGCACACCAGACCTTAATGAAACATCATACTGATATCGAGAAACTGAGGGCACTCCTCTTCAAGTAACTGAGACATGATTTTGAGCCTTTTGCCACAAAAATCAAAAGCTCCAAGCACCAGGTTCACTAGGTCTTGAGAAGACTCAGACCGCAGATCCTTTCAGATAACTCAGGAATCATCATCATATCTCAAAATATGCAAAATCATAGATGTGCGTGCTGTGTAAAGGCATATGAAAATATGTTTGCTACAAAAAATAAAAACAGATCACATAAACAAGATCATTGCATGATTCAGCACAAACTCTTCCTTTGGAAGGACTGGGCTGCTATTTCATAAAGTTGTCAACGTTCAAATGAGTCAACTTTGAAAGGCAACACAACCAAAATGACTGATGTTTCCACGGACAGCGCAAAAAGGTAGGTGTTGTAGAACCGAATGAAAAAGATCTGCTACTGAAGCATGGTTAGGGTACGGGCTAGTTGGTATTCCATTGTTTCAAACATCACTTACAGCGCATACAAGGACAAGGGACCAAAAGAACGACGAAGACAAGTGCTGACTTCCAACTGATTTTCATGTTGAGTAACACGCATATATACTGAGACACGAAGACCACGAAGACAAAAGCGCTCCCCACCAAATAGAAAAGGTGTATAGTACCTGCAGAGGATACGCGTACTTGGAAACATTATCTATGACACTCTTAGAATTGGGCACAATGTAAGGATCATACACTTGAAACAAATTTGGAAGATTTTGCAAGAATCTAGAGAAGGTGCCTTGCCATCAGTCTTTTTCAATCCTTAATCGCATGCCCCTTTTCTAGGTTTTCAAGGCGAAAAAATATCCAGGAGATCCTTTTTTGCACCACCGGTGGTCTTGAGGCTGGCTTTGCAAGTTCATCTTGCAAAGCCTCAACAAGACCACAGGTCTTTTTGAGGCGCTTCATTAAGCAGTCTTCTCGGGAATCCTCTACAAGGATTACCAAGCAATTTCATGCCCTTCACGTGCTCACGGAATGAATCAGGGCAGAAAACTTTGGCTCTTTTCATTGAGATGAACTTGCAAAGCCTCGAGAAGACAATTGGTGCTACAAAAGGACCTGCTGGGTGTTTCTCCTCGTAAAAAACGCAAAAAATGGGATACCATTCAGGGATCTTTGTGACTGACAAAAATTCATGGCAGTACGCCTTCTCTAGATTTTTGCAATAGCATCTGAAATTGCTTGAAGTGTATGATCCATGCCTCGCGCCCAATTCGGAGAATGCCTTTGGAGGTGGATGTCTCATTTTTTCTTTATTACCTGTAGACTGCAGCAGTCGCTTTATTCACGCCCCTGTCCTTCAAAAGGAGGGTATTTGTAGAGAAATATGTATCATTCCTATTTTAAGTGATATTTTATACTTTTGTGAGAGTCGTATTTCCACATGCCTTGACAAAGCTTGCGCAGTTAAAGCTTTACACATTTTTAGATGTGTTGATAATTACTTATTTATCGCTGAGCATCCCGGCCCCGGCGGCTGCATTTCGATGGGGGCGAAATGCGAAAACACCCGTGTACTTAGATTTAGGTGCACGTTAAAGAACCCCAGGTGGTCGAAATTTCCGTAGTCCCCCACTACGGCGTGCCTCATAATCATAAAGTGGTTTTGGCACGTAAAACCTCATAAATTAATTTAATTACTTATTTATCCTAAAGGATGTACGGCCTCAGCTCCGAAGAGCCTGTTAACCAACTGTTTGGTGTTTTTGATCCTACCGGCAAAGGGTTAAATTCATCTTTGCGTTACCTGAAAGCGACACCTGCAGTTTCTCAAATTTCTCATTATCTGTAACATTTTGCATGATGGTCAGGTGTGCTGGAGATAACATCAACAATCTATAAAAACCCAGTTCTTAGCTACAATTTAGCCCATTACAAGATTTTGAAAGGGCATTGCAAAAACTCTCAAAAACTCTTGGGACCACCAGGATGCGTGCAGCCTGCGGCTTCAAAGTACTACGCCTGTACAATGCTGCCGTTCCCACAGAACTGTTGGCTTCTATATCAGGAAGCGTCATTAGAGGGGCCCATAGAGGTGAAAAAGGCATTTAAAGTCAAAATGGTTTAGTTGAAAAATACTTTTCCACTAAAAGCACTTCAGTGCATCCAGCAGAAGTGCAGTTTTTAGTAAGCAAACGTGGCCTCCGCTCTGCTCCCATTCCTTCTTTAATGCCTTGCAGTACGAAGGATACGGCACAGTGGGCCGTGTCTACAATGCTCCAAGTTCTACATGTGCCCGTGGCGCGCTGATCGAATTTCATTTTTTATGGTAACGTAAACGTAACGACTTCCGCCTTTAGTACCTAGGAAGCGGTAAACATAAGCCAAACGCAGTTGTCCTCAGCGAGCCGCAGTGCGCTTAGCCAGTGGTCTGGTGGCGGCAGTCCACGGATTCTGCGGTATGTATGACATCTAGCCAACCGCAGCTTGATGTTAGCTATAGGCCAAAAGCAACCGTCTAAGGAATAAAGAAATAGTGCGTCCGATACCAAAATAGTACGCGTATAAGAGAGTGAGGACGTGCCTTCTGTTTAGAAGAGAGGGCTTGCGAGAAATATAAGTTCGCGATTCGCTTGCGAACTCCACGCACCATACACGACAGCCAAACTTGGATGAGATTTTCACAGCAGCGCGTGCTGCCCGCGGACTGTGGAATTTCATCCAACTCGAGGGGTGGTTCAGGTCCGCTTTAAAGAGGTGAATGAAGGGAGCAAAACATGCCACAATCAGCTTGCAACAAAAAAGGCAAAGACTGTGGTCGTGCAATACGTTTATAGCCTGTCCCACAGGATGAAGAAGGTGGCTGGAAAATGTGGCACCCTGATCATTCTTTTTTTTGGCGCCTGGTAAGCTTGCACGTATGTTCATTATTGACAGTGGTGCTGCCAAGGGCGATTCCAGGCATAGCACACTGGACGTGGGTGTGGGTGTGGTGTACAGGATCCCACTTTTATGTGAAAAATGTTTGGTTGGCGAGACTGCCGATCCATCGATGAAAGATTTAAAGAGCATAGCAAGGCTGGTAAATATTTGGAGCGGGGCGGAATTTTGGCAGATCATTGCGCGCAGTGCTCATGCATGCATGACTTAAGGGAACCCGAGTCGTGCACAGCTTTGCAACGAACTAGCTAGAAAAATATTCGATGCCTTGTGCATTAGAAACGAAACTGACCAACGTGTGAGCATTACTTCCTTATCCTTACACGTGAAGGAAATGGAAATAGGGTATCTCAAGTGGCGCTAGAATTCTTTTGAGCGGCAACTGAACCTTCTGCTACTTTTCGTATCTTTCCGCGCAAGTATGCACGTTGCTATTTTTTCGTCAAACACCCCAATTGATGTCTGGCGCCCGTCCAGTCTAGTGTCTCTTCTTTGCGTTTGCATTCCTTTGCGCTTCCTATGATGTCCAAGTTCATGAGCTTCTGTATTTTCGGTCTATGTAAAGATAGCTTCATAGCACTAGTGTTGCAAATGTACAAGCTGTATTGTGCCTATAAGAATTGCTACCAGTGTGATGATGTTGGCAGGCACAACCTGCACCTCTTTCCGCACTTGCTGAAATACTCTTCTGGGGCTCACTGAAACTTCTCATGCGTTTTTGTATAACCTCTTTAAAAATTACTTTTAAACAGAGGTGTGCCACATAGTTTTCGTTGCAGCCCTTACACTAATGCCTTCGCACGTACCTGAGCCACGCACGTACCAGAGCAGGCTTCTTTTTCCTACCAATACTTAATGACATAAAACTGGTAATGGGGTAATCTGGTTGCATGAAAAAAAAATGTCAATTGATGACACAAGAAACAGTAGGCCAATTCACTCTGTAAAGGTGGTTGATAACAGAAGCTGTGGAGAGCAACCTGCAAGCTGCTTTTTTATATTTTATATATGAAAGACTTCGTAGGCTACCGGCACTGCCGCCACGTATGCATCTGCAAGTGAAAAGCGTATGCGAGGAGCTCTACTTCCTTCATATTGTTACCAGGCTAGTGACGTCACACCCCACTTTGAACTCTGCTGTTGCCGCGGCAGCTTACGTAGCAGCCGTCTTACTGCGAACACGTGCGCGGGTGTGATACGGGGTTTGCATTGTTCGCGCTCGCCTGTCATCTATCATGTGGTGTGGAGGCTTGTTGTATGGTTTTTCTTTATTGAAACACATGATGTGCTATATGTTGTACGTGTGATTCCAAAAGAGAGAAACATTTTCGCTTTGAAATTTATAGAATGTGTTTTTCTCTCCACGAAGACGAAAACATTCTGGGATTCGAGCCATAGACAGCTCTGCTATAAATTAATTTCCAAATATATGAAAGTCTGTTTTCTTTTTCAGGGATTTCTGTATCTCTCGGGGGAATAAAAGCTACGACTGGCTGTAAGCCGGCTGCAGTTCCTACAGTACTTTCAAATTTCATTACAAAATTCTTCTAGACATCAAGCTGAGGTGTGATTTAGTCAAAAATAAAAGGCTAGGTACCTAATCTTATTATTTTGCCTTGACAAGTTAATAAATTGCTAGGGCAACAGAGCGCATCTGAGGAAATTTGGTGCACTTAGTTATTTTTATTGCTCATATTTTCATTGAAAAATCTGTTTTCATTTATTATTTTTAATAAACAAGTATCTGCACTGATGCTTTGCCTCGGATATTACAGCTTCTTCTCATATGTAGATAAATGCAAACTAATTGGTTGCCACAGTAAATGTGCGTACTACAGCATTATCCACGCCTTCGTGTATATAGATGTTTGATGCATAATAAAATTTTAAATAGACGCCAGATGGCACCAACATTGTCCCTAGAAGACACCACACCAGGATACGAAAAGCACTAGGCGTGCACTGGAAACACACTACATCAAACGCGCCAGAAGGTGCTCACCGTAAATACAAAGACGGTGTATTCCAGGCACATCCCACCTGTATCCAAAAAGGCACTCATGTGTAAGAGATCTGGTGTTTTTTTCTATAGGGAGCTTAGCGCATAGTTGACAAAACAAGCAAGTAGCAGTACGGATACGTAGTTTCGAACATAACGTCGACTATACAAGCTCTTATTCCTTTATCTTGTGCAGTAATTATCAGTAAAATTTAACTACGCTACATTTAGAATGAACCTTGCTCTATTGGCTGCATGGAGGATCGCCCAGATATTGCAGTATCTTTCTTATGTGGTTGTAATGTAAGCGACCTTCAACAAGGTACACTACATACATTATTGACGAATAAAGCATTATGTTCTAATTCTTTAAGGGCGCTGTTTTGAGCGATTAGCTACATAGCTATTTTACTAAGTTCTTCATCGCAATTTAGTTGTAGCCTTTCCTCTAATAGAGAAGGAAAAGAGAACTCACCGTAAAAATAAATATACTTTCATGAAGGTACATATTAGGGCCAATACAGCACATGGTTTAATGCAGTGAGCTAATTATAGAAGGGACTTTACAAAAAGCCTGTAATGATAAATAGGCCTTGTTGAGGGAGCTGAAAAGATTAGATAGTCTGATAATTTGTGAGAAGTATGGCAGTTAATTGTAAGTGTATGTAGGTAGACATATCTTTAATTTACAATGCGTATTTCTCACAGAGATTATTTGGCAATACCTAGTCATTGGTTACGCAGGACAGAATAGGAATTATTTTCAGAGCCGAACGCGTTCAAGTGTTGTAGAATTATCTTCGGTGAATCTTGCGCTGCTTGCTGTATGATAACTGTATTTGTTTTCTTGCTTCCTGTTCTGTCATTATATGTGCTAGAGATTCTACCGCCACATATAGGACACCACTGTGGTGGTGTTATGCTATGATTGTACAAGCACTGCACTGTACCACAAACGGTGACGTAGTCCACTTGATGGAGTATTTCCACTGCTATTCCAGCGTGTCATACTGAGCCTGCCACAAAGCATGCTGCCCATCACCCAGCATGCTGCCTGTTGCCCAACATGCAGCCCGTCACCCAGCAAGATGTCGGTCCGCCAGCAAGCTGCCCGTCGCGTAGAAAGCTGCTCGTCCCCCTTCATGACGCCCGTCACCCAGAATGCTACCCAGCATGCCCACTACCATAATCCACCATAATGATCCATAACACATTACATCGCGCCCATTAGCGGCAAATTTTCTATAGGGGAGTTTTGCCGTCAAAAGAAACAATGGGCTTATGAGAGAAGTCTTGTTGGAAAGCTCTGGATACTTTGCGACATACTGGTGTTTTCCAGCAGGCACCTGCACATAAGCACTTGGGAAGTTCGGTTGCTTCCCCCGCGTCAAGGAAACGAATCCTCGACTCAGTGCACCGCCGCGGCGCGCCATAGCCACAACACGACCCTGGAGGCTGCAAAACAATGTGATGTATAGGAACAGATCGAAGAAAAATACATAGGAGGTGTAACGAACAACTGTAAAATGAAAGAAATGGTGCGATGGTACAGGTGTTCATGCTGGAGTTTCAATAGCACTGGTTGAAAATAGATACAAATTTTGTTCTGAATGCCTTTATAGACGTCATAATTGATTTATAATTCCTGCTTTCCAAATACAGAGGAGGTCTCTAGCAGAGGACGGCATACTGGTCGCTGCATCATAAAGGTAGAATGACAGTGGATTCCATTTGATATTGGACAAACGTATCCAAGTGTTTAGATGCCGCATTGTTTCATATATCTAGAGAGGCAGTTATGAAGTTTAGGGTTTTGCGAACTACACATCAACAACTTTAATTTCATCTGCCCTCCCCAATGGAGCGTAATGAAAGGTATACAAAAAGGCAACTGGTGTGGTTTACGTGTAATAACTTACTAGTGCATATTTTAAAGCCGCTAAAGCTGTGAATCAATCACGACATTGGTTCGTTTTGGCTTTTTCGTAAGCAATACAGAGATTTTATGAGGTTTGTGGCATATAGACGAAACATTTACCCACAAGTGAATGGACGAATTTGGTTTATATGGACCATCATTGTTTTCAATTTTTTAAGATTGCAAAATGAAAAAAAAAAGCTCATATGTCGCATCTTGAACTCTGCAAATGAATAATAATGTTTCAGAACGCTCGTAAACACTGCAGCAGTTTAGGGTAAGCTGAAGCAAGATACATTAAGTTCCTCAATTTTATATGTTTAGATTGATGCTGTTTGTAAAAGTACGATATTTTCATTCGGTGCGCAGTAACGTATTTATCTTTTACAACATCTGAAGTGGACACAGTTGATATAAAAGTTTACACAGTACATAGAATTTTCATGTTGTTTCGGAACATTTGCAAACGCCGTACGCATGTAATATATCTGTATTTCAGCAGATGTGTATTACAATATTTTCCTTCAATTTAGAGGCAATATTAGCTGCAGTTCAATGAATTCTGATCAGTTTTTGTTTTTCCTCATGTGACATAGTGGTATTCTTGATATACATTTTTTTTGTGATACCTAAGAAATAAGATATTACTTAAAGGCGCAAATTGAGGACTCACTCTCCATAATCAGCAGATAATAATTTATGTTTTTGCAATAAATACATTCAGTATCACTGTAGTTACTGCCGATAAACAGGAGTACCCGTTTTTCATGTATTTAGAAAGACGCCAGTAAGGTGAAGCCTCGTCCTACAAGTAGCTTATTGTATGTACTCTTGTGCACATTAAAACTGAGAAAGCGCCTCTTTGGATGTCCATGCAGATGGGAACACTGTCAAAAGCATTCCATAGCTTTCTGCTTTCAGCATATCGAATCAGCAAAAAAGGCACATTAGTGCGAAAATGTCCTATGCAAACAACCACTCGAAAGTCAAAGACGGATCGTTGAGGTGATGCACCAGCAAACTTGTACCTAGCAGAGTCATGCCTATTATTGTTCGTCACATAAGATATTGCCATGGAAAATGATGTAGATCTACAAGGCCAAAATGGACGACAAAAAAAAGTTTACGATTGTTGTTTTCTTTCCCCAGAGACCGACGCCATCTTTGTCACATTGCTCGAAGTCCCGTGACATTCACCTGCGGGCGGAAATGCGCCTAGCCTTACACTTGGTGGTGGGCAAAAAGTATGGTTTGAGGGGGTGTATTTGGACAAGGTGTGATGAAATAGAAGATGTTCTAGGATCAAAAAGGACTATTTCGTAAGTAACATCTCTCCTCTGCCACAAGGCACGGGAAGGGCCAGGGCTTTCCCAAAGCGGTTTTTCAGAAAGGCCATATTGCCGATCTCTCCAATGCCACCATAGATACGAGCTCTCCAATGCTATTCACCGCGTCTTTACAGACGGTATTCAGAGATCTGGATTGGGAATAATTGGGGAGAAGAGGTATGCGAAAACACTTTAGTAACTTGCGATTCGCTGATGATATTGCCTTGCTTAGTAACTCAGGGGACCAATTGCAATGCATACTCACTGACCTGGAGAGGCAAAGCAGACGTGTGGGTCGAAAAATTAACCTGCAGAAAACTAAAGTAACGTTTATCAGGGCCGGAAGAGAACAGCAGTTTACAAAAAGTAGCGAGACACTTGAAGTGATAAAAAAATACATCTACTTAGGGCAGGTGGTGATCACGAATCCGGATCATGACAATGAAATAATCAGAAGAACAAGAACGAACTGCGGTGCGTTTGGCAGGCATTCTCAGCTCATGAACAGCAGGTTGCCTTTATCTCCCAAAAGAAAAGTTTAAAAGATAAAAACAGCTGTGTCTTGCCATGGATCGCAGGCGTACGTAGAGAAGGAAGAACAGGAAAAAGTACATGCCCTTTCAAAGCAAGGCAAGCGAAGTAAATGAACACATACATCTTTGCGTATAATAGACACTGCTGGCCAAGTTACAGAACTGCTACGGCCATGTCAATAAATTTGTTTTTAATTAGCCACTGCAGGGTATTCAAGCCCTAATTTGCGACACGAAATAGCATCAACTTGGGTGTGCGGTGCATATGAGGCATCGCAGTAGGTGTGCATTGTGACAGTGTCCAGATATTGTGAATTGCATGCACATTGAAGAGATGTGAGTATTTTCAAACTGCAGTTACAAACGCATGATTTTCTGATGCAAAAAGAACTGTTGTGTAAAGTCAGATATTGATTTAACCATCGTCGCTGAGCCACAAAATAGCAGGTGTTCACAGATGAAAATTGTTCCACTCTAAGGCATGTTTTTTTTCTATGAATGTATGCTGAGGTGTTACGTGCAAAAACTACTATTTTACTATGAAGCACGCCGTACTGGCGAACTCCGGAATAATTTTGATTAATTAATTTTGACTAATTGCACAAAAGAGATCGAAAATACGAAAACACAAAAGAGAGGTGTTTTCGCATTTCGACCCCTTCAAAATGCGGCTGCCGTGGCCGCGATTTGATCCCGCGACCTCGTGCTTGGCAGCGCAACGCTATACCTGCTTAGCCACCACAACAGCTGCTTTTTTTTTTTTCTCAATAAACCAGGAAACCAGATATTTCACGGAGGCATGCGTGACAAAGAGCACGTGGCAGCACTAATACTGCGCTAAATGATGCCACAAAGAAGAACCAGGCTACAGCTTGTGTCGTACAAAAATAGAAAAGTGTTTTATTTTAAAGTAAGGAAAACAGACAGGTAAATTGGCCACATGAAAATCCAAACAGAAACAGCGAACTTCTTACTACAGTGCAAGACAACCAGCCCATGTATAAAACCATCTTGGTGCTGAAAAAGAAAACTCAAAATGGCCTCGGCAATAGGTTGATGATGACATTTATTTTAAAACTCAATCATGAATACACCTTATCATAGAGAAAACATTCGATGCAAGGCCGTGCTTCTTGCTTCGGTGTTGGACCTCGGTTCCTCTCTTGGCGTGTCATGGTGCGAATGACCTGAGCAGTGGTGTTTTAATATACATATGTTAGTAGCATGACTGTACAGAACTCAGTGAATTAAACACAATATTTTTTTCGAAGAGCGGTCAACAAAAGCCTGCAGTGTGTGCGTATGTGAGTACCATGGGGGAGGCCACTTACACTTATGTTTATTCCAGCGGGATGACCATTTTGTTTCAGTGAACTGCAGAATATTATCAAGTGGTCATTCAGTGGCACGGTATACGCTTTGAAACAAGCAGCACATACCATAAAACATACTGTACACGCCCTCCCCTACCGCGCAGAAAACACGCATCCACATGCACATGCGCACAACATACATAAGCACAACGCACAGACAACTCCATGTTGGTGGTCACTGTTTGTTTCAAACATTGCAGAGACAAGGGTTATTTTATTATTGCCAATATGCACTAAGCTAGCAGGTGCGTGAACCTCAGGTTGAATGAGGCGTCTGTGCTTTATTTAAGCACAGTTCAGCTCACAAAAGGTGACAGATTTACAATGAAAATTCCTTCATTTTAAAGTAACAACAGTTGTTGAAGCTGTTGTTCCTTTAGGCAGCTGTTGAAGATGGTACAGCCGCCATTTCCGCGCAACGGGTCAGATGGTAGACACATACGATCACCCATCGGTTGTCGTTAGATGATCGGGGAAACTGGCGCAGAAGATCGATACCCACTTGTTCAAATGGCAGGCGAGGCGGCGGCAGAGGTTGGAGAAGCCCTGGCGGAGCGGTCGTAGGGCGCTTGTAGCGTTGACATTGTTCGCAACTGGCGACGTAGTGCTTGACTGTGCCCCGCATTCTGGGCCATTAAAAACGCTCCTGTGTCCGGTTCAGAGTTCTGATGAATCCTAGATGGCCAGAGGTCACATCGTCGTGCATGGCTCTCAATATGTGCGTTCGCAGACTCTGCGGCACCACCACCAGAAGGAAGCGTGCGCCTTTAGCCGAATAATTGGTCTTGTAGAGCAGGCCGTCACGGACACACAATCGACCGGTGGCTCTAGGACGCGATGCGGCTACGAACAGAGGTTCCAAACTAATATAATTTTCCTGCTCTCCTTTGAAAGTCACCGAGTCTGGGAACGTAGAAGAAATGCGAGCGAAATAGTCATCAAAACTGTTTTCGTCACACTCCGTCGTCGTCAGAGGAAGGCGGGAGAGACAGTCGGCATTTGCGTGGGGACGCCCGGACTTGTAGGAAATAACGAAGTTGTACTCTTGCATTCGAAGAGCCCAACGTGCCAGTCGTCCGCTCGGTTCACGGAGATTCACCAACCAGCACAACACGTGGTGGTCAGTAATGATAGTGAACGGGCATCAGTAGATATGTGGCCGAAATTTGTCTAGCATTCTTGCTCGGTCACAGTGTAATTGCGTTCCGCCTTAGTCAAAGAGCGACTAGCATAAGTCACAACGTGTTCAGCTCCTTGATGACGTTGCACAAGTACGGCACCGATGCCGATGCCACTGGCATCAGCGTGCACTTCCGTAGGTGCGCATGCATCAAAGTGACGCAACACAGGCCCTGACGTTGGTAGAAATTTTAGCTGGCGGAACGTGTCGTCGCAAGCCGATGTCCAGTTGATAGAGTGCGCTTTCTGGAGAAGACATGTTAGGGGGTACACCACGTCGGCTAATCTCGGAACGAAGCGACAAAAATACGAGCACAGGCCCAAGCAACTCCTCAACCCCCGCACTGACTTCGGTGCTTCGAAGGAGCTGACTGCCTCAATCTTCCGTGGATCTGGCTTCACACCGTTTTTGTCGACCAGACGACCAAGTACTAACGTCTCGGTTTCTCCGAAACGACATTTCTTGGAATTTAGGAGCAAGCTGGCTTGTTTAACACAATCCAGAACAAGACTGAGACGGGTGTTATGCTCACTCAATGTGCTGCCAGAAGTCACTAGATCATCGAGGTAACACAAACAAATTCCCCATTTAAGTCCTCGGAGCATAGCATCCATGAATCGTTCGAATGTTGCTGGCGCGTTACAAAGGCCGAACGGCTTAACGTTAAATTCATCAAGACCATCTGGCGTCACGAAAGCCGTTTTCTCCTTATCGTCTGGGTGCGTGGGTATCTGTCAATACCCTGATCGCAAATCCAGTGATGAAAAGCAGGCAGCGGAATGTAGACAATCGATGACATCATCAATTCTAGGAAGCGGATACACATCCTTTTTGGTGACCGCATTCAGTTTCCTGTAATAAACGCAAAGCCGCCACGATTCATCCTTCTTTAATAAGATTACTGGTGCTGCCCACGGACTAGAAGACTCTTGAACAACACTTTCCCGCAGCATGTCCTTCACCTGCTAAGTGATAATTCTCCTCTCTGTTGAAGAAGCGCGGTAAGGCTTTTGCCGAATGGGGTGCGCAGATCCGTTGTGGCGGGCATAAGAACGCGGGAGTGAAGCCTGCTTGTCACCTTGTGTGAAATCGAGCACAGAAAGATGTGCCCACAAAACTTGTGCGAGAGCGTGGCGCTCATGTGAGGGAAGTGCCTTGTTGATCATTCGTGGGATCTGCTCTTCAGAAATGCTTCGGTGGGGATCGCTAGTATGAGACTGCTCCTCCTCGCTTAGAACTGTGATGAAGCTGTAAGTAATCTCGTCAAATTCAGCGAGCTTCATATCACGCGAGAGAATGGCAGGGGCGCAAGAACAATTGAAAGACCACAAATTTGAGGCACCATTCACTACTCTCACGACAGAGCGTGGTACAAGTACATCTTTGTTTGCGCAGCTCGACGTAAGTGGCTGGAGTTGCGCGTAAAACGATGAAAGGTCGGCAGCAGCCAAATTAACAGGGATACGTGACAGCGACCAAGGCGGTAGCAGCAAATCCTTCGAAACTACACAATAGTTTTTCACTGGCAAGGTTGTGTCGGAAAGGATGGCGAGGAGCGCGCTATTAAAAGTAATTTCGCCTGTGCCGCAGCTAACGAATGCACCACAATCCTGAAGAAAGTCACTTCCGAGAATCACATCTTGAGTGCATCGCGGTAGTACGAGAAATTCTGTTTTAAGATCTTCTCCTCAAAATGAAACACTTGCAAAACAAATACCAAGGGGAACTTGGCACTTTCCACTGACACCACGAACCGTCACACCATCATTTCACGAGAACATAACTTTGCGACCCAGCCTCTCTTTGAAAGTCACACTCATGATGGAAACGGTAGCACCAGTATCCACTAATGCTGTTGAAGGTGTACTATCAATTACCACACGCACTTTGTTCTTCACCTTCATAATAGGCAGAGGAGTATTTCGCCGAGACGCAGACTGTCCGGCGACCTTACCTCCATCGGCCGCGCCGGAGCGAGGCGTCGGCTTCGGCGTGGCACTTGCTGCAGCAGCTCCAACGTCTTGGTCGAAGTACCCCGCACCTTAGCCACAAAACTGTTACGGTTAATATTAAACCGACTTTAGTCAAGGGACGAGTGTATCGTATCTGGCGCAGCGCTGGCTTCGCATCTATGGCACGTGTGACGTGACAGATATCGGTATCGCCCATGACACATTGTGGTGAGGGAACACACCCTCTCCCACTTAGTGTATATATACACGGCTGTTGAATTAACGGGGACGCTTTCCGCTCCCCTTGCTTGGAGCCTCTGGTCATGTCTTGCCTGCGGCACCGCTCGATACAACGAGATTGATGGTGAAGTCAAGATGGCGTCCTGAGGCTGCACCAGTTCACGTCTTCTTCCTCTTCTCCTCGCCCGGCTCGTGCCGTAGCAATATGATCAATAAAAATGAGGCCCCTCAGTTAATTCCTTTTCTTTTCGTTCATTACATAACGAATATATCGTATCTGGCAACACTGATGCCTTCAGGTAGCACTTGCGGGTTTATTGACCAGTTGCCTTAACCCAAAATTGATCTCGTACTCGTGACACCTGCGGAACCACATGCGCCGCCAAGGTTTGTGAGTGGTGGCGCTAGCTAACACTCCCAGGCTTAGTTCTCGTAGTAACACATAAATACCCCAGAATGGAGATGCGAATGGGGCGCCGTGGTAGCTCAGTTGGCAGAGCATCGCACGCGTAATGCGAAGGATGTTGGATCGTTACCCACCTGCGGCAAGTTGTTTTTTCATCCACTTTTAATTCCAATAATTCATAATTTTTCTTTTTCAATATGTAAGTACACGCAATTTCCCCGGTGCTGTCCTTGGCGTCATTGTTTGTTGCTTCTTATGACAAATTCAGCTTTGTGTTGTTTATACTTGCTGAAATTCCATCCTGAGAATCTGTAAATAAATAGGAAATTCCAGCTGCTTTGATTGCTGTATAGCAAATATATATTTAATTTGGAGGCCCTCTGCAGCCTTCCGGTAAATTTATGTTTATTGATTATCCAACTCTACCGGGACACTGAAAAGCTGTGTAACAGGTCCGTCGATTAATTACGCCATATTAACTCATCTTGTAGTGCTGCGGAATGCTTAAGGTATCTTTAAATTCATTCGACAGCTTTAGCAAAATCTTTGGCAACTTCGCAGCAAATTTTTGCGACTTGTTTGTCTCGTCTTCATGTCACGCTGTGAATGAAATTGACCGCAGTGATGCAAGAGTATAAAAAACCCCACCCATAGCATCTCTTGTAGGGGTTTAGTTATCACTGGTATCGCTCGTGTACCAGTGTGCACATTGGTTATTGAGACGAATATTCTAGAAAGCATCAAAGTAGAAATTTGCTTCTCCAATGGTCAATTATATTTTGACCGCGTCATAAAATCTGGCCGCAATGTGATTTTCGTAAAAGAAATTCGTGTGGTGGAAAGTTATAAAAGCAATTGCATAGTGCTCTTCTCTCTCGCTACGCATATGTAGGCCGCTTGTAACAATGGACGTCCAACGGCGGCTGTCATTTCAAATCTGTGAAAAGCGATTTCTTTTTCATGTAGCCGTTGCTGGGAGTGCAGAGCCCTCATTGTCTACCTAGACAGTTGCTAAGCTAGAAGCATGGCGAGAATGAAGCTTCTTGCTTTGCTTCTGTTTGCCGCTTCCTTAACTATGCTGGAAGCCACACTTCGGTTCAGGGCTGGATGGCCTCTCATATTTTTGGTGGTAAGATTTTGTTCGTGTTCTTGAATTTGCAAATTTGGTTGAAAGGAACCCCTTATGCGTGGCTTTCACTTCGGTAGTCATTGTGATCTTTGTCAAAAGAATGAATTTTTCCATGCCTATCTATTGTTCTCCTGAACCTATGTTCTCCTGAATGTTCTCCTGAACCTATCTATTTCACAGACAATTGGCATGGTAAAATGCGCAGACAACTGACATTGGCATGGATAGATTTTGGCTCATCAGAAGAAAGTATTGAATTTACCTGTCCAATAATTTGTTTCTCCGTTCCCTTCTGTGTTTCACAGTGGGCTGCGTCGGTATTTATAACCGTTGCGGTCACTAACGTTTTTGCTGAGTTGCTGTTTTGTAGAAACATTGCAGATGTTTTTATTTATCTCTATATCTCTCCAGAATTAGGTCTGCAAGCTGGTTATTTAAGCAGGAGCAGCAATTTCGTTTTAACATATTGGGAGGTGGCGGGGATTCTTCTCGAATAAGGTAAGACTGCTGGTAAAACTGATGAAATTTGCTGATTTGATGACAAATTTTTGAAGCATTCCGCTACGTCTATGACTTATCACTGAAAAAATTACATTCGGGCAATTAGACATCTGCGTTTTTGCAAAACACGCGAGATGCTGTTGCAATATTGAGTATCTGCACTTGCTTGCACCTTTTAAAGTGAGCTAGTTCGTTTGCTATTGGTGGTGTCAAAATAGTGTGTTGGTATAGATAACACGTAAACAAACAATGAAACGAAGAGAATAGCAAGCTGAGGGCAATTTTTCTGCCACTATAGCTATTTTCAATGCAGCAGTGTTGTTCGATGTCAGTTTTTATGTATGCTTTCGTCATTTTAATAATACGTCGCCACGATGGTAAGAGTGACTTGCTGCCTTCAATCACTCGTACCACTGCTGACTACTGCCGTTGCCCGATTTCTAATTGGCTATATGTGGGACGTTATTTTGATTCCAAATTACGAAACTTCCTACAGCAACCAGAAAGGCAGACGCTTGGATGGAGTTCACTTCCTGATCAAAACCACCGTGAGCAGAATTTACCATCTCATTATTTTCGCCAGAGCAAACCCCCGCATATTATTCACGACATTCACTTTCAACTCATGTCCAGGCGACGACAGTCAGCGTTTCTCTTCTACGCCAGCATTTCCTTCGCCGTTATGGGCAACATATGCCTGTGCTCCAAAAAAGACTTCACAGACGGCAGTCAAGGTCAATGAGATTGCGGCTTTTGTTACCGCGACCGTCGTCGTTCATCTGGTCGCATAGTGGCACACAGCAGTTTCTTCCTGTATCAGTGTTGCGCCTCTCCTCAAGCTCCCTCTAGCTCCAGCATTTGGTGGTACTGTAGATGTCGACTGTGTCCTCTCAGTACTGTTTCTATGTGCTTGTACCGAATCTGGGCGGCCGCCCCCAACTGCGTCAACGCATCCTCAATTAGCGAGAAAAGTTTAGGCAAAACATTGCCGGCGATGAATGCGTCTGTGAACCTTGCCTCTTCGTTTATATCCTCCTTATTTCTAACCACGTTACTGTAAGCTGCTCTTTGGTTAATAAAGTGGCAAAACCCACATCGTAATATAGAAGTTAAGTTGCCTCCCTGCAATTATACCACAATGTTTCACATGTCGACGATACTTCTCTGTCCTTGCCAGCCCACCTAGTTTAGCCGAAGAGTAGTTAATGCACTAGATCCAACATTTCACCCAGGAATATCAGCCGCTTTTCCTTCCCTGCTAAGAGCTATAGAAAGTACATCCCTACCGCAATTATGATGTGTCGAGCCGGGAAGTAAAAGAGAATGCGAAAAAACCACTGGAAAATACGTCGCTCACAACCGTTACTTGTGGTTCGCTTCATAACAGATTATAAGACGTATGAACGAACTATCCAAGCAACAAATATTTATATCTATCGTTGTGTTCGCCAATATATTGACTCGTACACCAAGTGTCGGCGATGCGAGCTTAAGAGCCATAATGCTCCCATGATCAAAGCAGTGTCCATTTCGAACACGTTCACTTGAACATTTTGGGTCTCCTGGGGCCATGACACTGTATTAGTTGCCTATCCTTTCTTTTATTTATTTATTGCGATCGTGCACAGAGGCGGAGCCCAAGCAAGAGAGCAGCGTAAAGTGCAAAAATAGGGCATCTCGCCATCGAGCAATATTATTGCAGGGGTGCTAAATTTAGGCAGACATTCCATTGCTCCGCAGTGTGTGGAAGGAAGGTTTTCTGACTTGCTTGTCTTGAACAAAATACGGACGCACAACGTGACGATATTTTCGATGGAAGAAGCAAATATGAATTACGTGCCAGACCAAGTTTGCCGCTGTTGAAGAAGAGATAAAATAATCTCGCTCTTGCTGTTTGTCGCCGTGCCGGGAGCAGATCAGATTGGAGCTGCCGTATTATATTATATGCAGAACACGCAGTGCGTTATCAAGATAAAGTAAGGGTTCAAGTAAGTCAGCTAAACTACATCAAATAAGCAAAGGCTTCATTACCCACCACCATCATAAAGCGGTTATAACTTCATTTAGTGTTAATTGGCTCACTTTCCCTTCGGGCTTACTCAGAAGACACCAAAACGTCAGGGGTGATTCTCATAAAGACAGTAAAACCTTTTTGGCAGATCGTTTAACCTAATAGGCAGCTCATCTTTATCTCTGACAATTTCAGCGCTGTCACGCTGCTTTGTCTTCCGCTTTCGCATAACTGGACGCTACAAGTGAGTTAGCTCACTTGGTATCACACACTTACATAGCATAGCATACAAATAGCATAGCACCTCCGGAAGATATAAGTCGTTCTGCAATAGCAGAAAAAGCCGCAGATTATATCGTGAAAGGTATTAGGCTGGGTTAACGTGCTAACTTTATTTACGCTGCAGGGACAATGTGGATCACAAAATAATTCATTGTGATACTTAAAAGCAGCATACCAAACCGCGTATATTTAGAATATCTTTATGTGAAAAGCACAATTTGCTTCCTTCATCGGTTGGAACATATCTATCTATCTATCTATCTATCTATCTATCTATCTATCTATCTATCTATCTATCTATCTATCTATCTATCTATCTATCTATCTATCTATCTATCTATCTATCTATCTATCTATCTATCTATGTATCTACCTGTCTGTCCGTCCGTCCGTCCGTCCGTCTGTGTGTCTGCTTGTCTGTCTGTCTGTCTGTCTGTCTGTCTGTCTGTCTGTCTGTCTGTCTGTCTGTCTGTCTGTCTGTCTGTCTGTCTGTCTGTCTGTCTGTCTGTCTGTCTGTCTGTCTGTCTGTCTGTCTGTCTGTCTGTCTGTCTGTCCATTTTGCCATCCATCCATACATCCACCTAACCTCTTATGCCGTCACAGTGGCCCAAGTTGCCCACCTGCTTGTGCCACTAGTAATGTGGTCGTGGTCTTGATGTCGTCACGTTTGTTTAATTGCGGTCATTCTATCCTCGGGATGTCGCTCTCATCATGCCATCGTCTTTAGGCCTTCTCCTCCGATCCAGTGACCCTATTTGTCTAATACCTTGAGCACTCACGTATGGGCTTGTGGTCATGA
Source organism: Dermacentor albipictus (assembly GCF_038994185.2). Taxonomy (NCBI): domain Eukaryota; kingdom Metazoa; phylum Arthropoda; class Arachnida; order Ixodida; family Ixodidae; genus Dermacentor; species Dermacentor albipictus. Next base: position 79,859,038 of record NC_091827.1, read on the forward strand.
TGCCGTCGTGGCCTTTGCGTGGCTGTCAATCCAGGTTTGTCATACGACTCCCCTGAGTCCATTGTCGTCACGCCATCGTTGTCATACGGCTATCGTGTGTTCATTGGCCAACTGCCCTAGACCTGCCGTATTGGTCATTCAATTGTCATTGCAGCTGCGTGATCTGAGTGTCATCTTGCTCTCGTCGTCACGCCCTCTACTCTGACCAGGCTTGCCAAGTTCTCTAATATTTTGGGCCACTAGGTATATGTCTGTGCTTGTTATGCCGTTATGATCATTCCATGGTGGTCGTTGTTGCCTACTCATCCGCCTTTCGTCATGCCGTCATCATCATGCAACACACTCATCCTCACGTTGCCCTTTCATCTTCGTGGCACTTTAGTAACGTCACGTCCTTGTCGTCCTGCCGCCATCATACCGCATGCGTCATTCACTCAACGTCACGTTTTCTTGGTAATATATTGTAATCAGATTGTCATCTATAAATGGTCATTATGCCTCCTTTGCCATGCCATTATCTTCACACAGTCGGTACTATGCCTCCATCGTCAGGGCGTCAGCGTAATTATCTCGTGAACATGCCATACCGTCACTCCAACTCCCCATCTGATTCTCTCACACCATTGTCCTCACGCCGTCGATACAATCATGGTCATGCCATTGTCACCATGCATTAGCCATCTCCTTGTCATGATGCCATTTTCATGCTGTTGTCACCAAAGCATCACCTTCTTAGAGCAACTATCCATTCGTTGTCATGCCCTCCTCTGGATGCCTTTGAGCGTCGTTCCAAGTCGTCGCTGTAATTTCGACATACGACTCTAGACATTCTGTCACAGCCACAGTGTTCTTTAACTATGGTCATGACTTCTGTATTTTGATCCCATTATATTCATGCCGTCGCCCTCATACTACGCTCGTCGATCAACCAAATTCATTCCTTGTTAGTCACTCTATTGTAATCATGCTGTTGTCATGCAGTCATCATTATGACGCTGTTGTCATGACAACGTAGTCACTGCGGTGTCGTCCCTCTAACGCTAGCATGCATCCGCTATCACACCTTCATCATACCAACTTCGTCTTGTCATCGTCATCATTCCGGCTTCTTCATTCGGTAGTCGTCATACCGTCGTACTCACACTATCGCGCTGACGCAGACGTAGCCCTCACAATGTCCTTACGCCATCATTGTCACGTTGTTGACGTTGTACCATTGCCATAATTTAAAGAATAGAGAGCGCATTGTCGTCATATCGTTGTTGTGCGCCTTTGTCGTTTCATTGATGTAATTGCCCCATCATTCAATTGTCACTGCGTCCGCGTCATACAGTCGTCACCACACCTCTATGCTTAAGGAAGACCTTGGCAAACGAGTGTCATATCAAAAAGGAATTATATAGGAGTATGTGGCACATAGCCGAACCAAGAGAAGTCCCAGAATCACCACTACATGTGTTAAAGAAATGCGACTTCTGAAACCTTGTCTCTTGCTAAGTTGCTCGATTACTGTTCGCGTTACCATCGAGAGACATCGTTAGATAAGTTCTGCCGTATTTTTTTTTGCCGTACAGTTGCTAATTATTTTAGTTTCTAACCGAATGTTTTCATATATTCACCATTTACTTTAATTGTAATATATGACAATATAGAAAAACACATTTTCCTACGGTCTAAATGACACGTGTCAAGTGGGGCCAAGGGGCAAAATTGGACGTGATTGGTCGCAAAAAAAACGTATACACCAGTGTCAGAACTGTTCACGCATGTTCATTACACAAAGCAGCTTCATGTGCCCCTGTCCAACACACCTTGATTTCAGGAGATACGACTGCATGACGCAGGCGCAGTTTTCACTGTGCCACTAAACTACTCTAGGCAAGTGTGGTTCACTTAACGTACACAAGACTTTATGCAATTCTTTAACAATTTCTCACACATCGGGATATTTGCGCCCTTAACTGGCGCTGCACGTACAATAGTTCTTACGTCCATTTTCTGGGAGACTCATCAATTCTTACAATGGAATGAGCGGAGACTGCCCATTTTCGAATTTTTGCGAGTATTTTCGAGCATGGTTGCCTTTTGACTTCTTCATCACGTTCTTGGCCGTTGGGTGCCGGTAAAGAACCTTGGTAAAGAAATATGTATTGGGCCTACAACATAAGATGGAAGTGTTCTACAGTTCACATGTAACCTACTATGGGACTCAATTAGCACACATAAGGACCCGTAGTTGTTTACTGAAAGACAGCAATGCCAGCATAAGAATGATTTATAATAAAAAAAGCAATTTCGCTCATTCGCGAGCGACTAGTCTTGGCGCAAACCCAATCACACAAACCTCCACATGAAAGAAGTGAGAATTCGAAGAGATATCAAGGCAATGTCAAACACAATCACTAAAAAAGCAGCTAGCATGTATATTAAATTTATCCAAGAAATTTTCTCACATGGAAGGTTCCAAAAAATACTTCAGCGGCTCACGGGCTTCAGTGTTAGGTATACCGAGGCCTCAGTCACGAGGTGCGGATATGAGTAGAGCGTGTTGAAGGTACAGTCAGCTATAGCCTGCGTTCCAAATATTGTAGCAAGTGTGGAAGGTGCAGTACATGCATCAGTAAGAATGAATAGCACGAACAACCAGATACATGCTGTGACAGCAGGGTTTTTGGTATCTCGCGGAGTGGAGGTTAACATCCTTGCTGACTAGATGGATAACCATTGCGTACCCCAAATAACGAGCAAATCGAACGGTTCCGTGTACAGAACAACTTATGACTTCAGTAATGCCACGATGTTTCTCATGGCAACATTCTTATCACCCCGACACGCATACATTCTGGTTACATGACGTCACAACGTACCAAAGCCTGGACCGTAGTAAAAAGGACATATATACACTGTATCTCTTACTTGTTTAACAAGAACCTTGTTGATATATTAAAGCGAAGTTTGAAGAATATTTGTATATTAGAATGCTTATATAAAATAGCTTGGCAAATCAGCAAGAATTTATGACCGCCACTCAGCCACTGGAGTGTGTGCAGGAATACACCTATCTAGCTCAATTACTCACATGGCTACCTGATCGACAGAAGAAAATTACAGAAGAATAAATATCGCTGAAAGGGCATACTGCAGGCATTACGAAATCCTGACTGGGAGCTTACGACAAGAAAAGTATGCAGTAATCTTATTCTACCACTGCTAGCATATGGGCTCCAAGCCTGAAGCTTTACAAAATAAGCTCGAGAATATTTTATGGGCCCGTGCAAAGAGCGAAGGAAGTTATGTTGAACTGTTGCCGTAAAGCTTGATTACACGAAAAAAGTTTGGCGTCACGTTAAGAGCGAGGAGCATGATGGAGATACAGGAATTGATATTCTAGTCAACATTAAGAGGCAAAACGTGAATCTGAACAGGCAATGAGTAAGGCGTATGGCAGGTAAGTGGTCGACCATTAAAGTCACAAGAAGCGGGCCGAGCGATGGGAAGAGCATTGCGAGGCAGGACATTAGACATGGCGATAAAGATGGGGAAATTGCAGGCATAAGCTGGAATCAGCTAGCGAAAGACAGCGGTAATTGGATATCGGTTGGAAAGGTAATATGTCCTGCAATATAGATAAAAATTGAGGGTTTCTGCTACTGCTGCTGCTGCTGATGGAGACGGTGGTTGTGATTAAAATTAAGGTTTAAAACTTCCACGAACGCGAATTGTGTGTTATGACCAGCAAAGTACTCGTAGTGTGTGTCAATTGATGTCTTGTTTGCGTATGACAACTGTACAAAGACATAAAGCTAAGCTAGTTGGTAAGGATTCATAATGCAAAGAAGGGGTAAGGCGTGCAGACACGGACACAAGAGAAGTGGCGAAGCTGACGGCGCTCGTCTTCACTTCTCTTGTATCCGTACCTGCACGCCTTACTCCTTCTTTGCATCAAGGACAACTTTACCTTACGCAAAATATAAAGATACAGAGTTATGTGTGTTGTTCAGCCGCACACACCTCATGAAGGAAATGCGAGATTCAGTGGGATCTTCACTCACTCTGATAACATTTCATTGAAGCATTCGAAGCATTCGGGGCATTTGCGCATTGCCACTGGCTCTGTTCCCGTTACTGGCCAGTACTAGTTGACTGGGTAAGCTTAATTATGATATAAGCAATATATAGGCCTTCAATCGCGTAAATGTTGCGATAATGTAACACACACACACGTTGTAATAAACAGCTTCTTTCGTTGATTTAAGCATCACTCTTTTAAAACAACGTTAGCTCCTATGCCCTGTTCGTTTGTTCTTCTAATTTTATGCTGTTGTACATTGTGCTTTCAGCAATGTTCACTCAGTGCTTTGTTTTTGGCGATGCGGGCTCAGTCCTCCCATGACGAGACGTCAAGACCTTACCTCAACGTCGCCTCGCGGGTCTGCTGGACGGCCCAGTGTTGGTAGTTGTGGTCGAAGCTGTGTAGAGCGGTGACCAACCTAAGTGGTAGGGTCTCAGAGTATAACTCGTTTTTGCTTTGGGCGTCACATTACCGTAGCATGTGTTTCAGTGTAGCTATGTCATGTTCGCATATATTACGTGTGTCTTCTTTGAGTGCTTCAGCAAATATCCGCTTGAGGTGAAATGGGTTCAGGAAGGTATTTTTGTAGTTTAGGCTGCGCCGCCGCTTGTACCCTATTTAGGTGTTTGTGTGGTGGTGGGAATGCACCTGTGGCTTGTTGGCACATCTTTGTGATGTTGCATCTGGTCAATCTCTCTCGTTCGGCTCGGGGATCTTCCCGAGAGCCCGGTCGGGCGTGGTCCATCGGCTCTCTCGCGCTCTGCGGTGGGCTACATTGTTGAGGTTGGGGATGCCTGGTCGCCCATGTTTATGGTAGAGGTGAATCATACATTTAGATTCAGAATGTCCTTGGGGATGCATCGTCCCTTAAGGATGTTTTCGGGTTTGGGCGAAATGCGCCTTTTGGCAAAGTTTCTCACCGCCGCCTGGGAATCGCTCCGGACGGTGTTGCAGTCCGGATTCTGAAGACCAGGGCGATGGCTACCTTTTCGGCTTCTTCTGGATATTGGGCTACGAGGATACACGCGTTGTCGGTATTGGAGTCGGCATCCTTTACTGCTAGAGTGAAGCGTCGGCAGTCAGGGTGCTCCGCGGCGTCGACGAAGCGCGCATCGGTTTCCCTGCCGTATGATCGGAGGGGGGCTTTGGCTCTAGCTAGTCTGCGACTTTTGTTGAAATCCGGGTGGTCGTTCCGGGGGATGGCTTAAGCATGTAAGGTTTCTTGGATTCCCTTGTTATTTGCGCTTTCTGCCTGTATTGTTTGTGGTACATTACGCCCAGTCGGTCGAAGAGGTATCGTCCAGTGTCGCTCTTTGTGAGTCTTTCGAACTAAGATATGCGTTATGCTTCAGTGATCTCCTCGAGCTATAAAGGGTAAAGTTTCTTTTCATATGCTGTACAACATGTGCGCTGGATTTTTTTAATGAACTCTGCCTAGTGACAAATAAAAAATGCAGGATAAGCTGCTCGCACAAAGTACTGCTTTTTGTGCAATATAAGCAATACTAATTCCCTCACGAAAGAAGCAACACAAACCGAAATAGCCCAGTCATTCAGCAGCAATCGGCATGATCCTGCCACACAGATAAAGCACTAATAGTAAGAAGAGTTTAAGAAGAAGGAGTAAAAAGTGGTAAGAAAGCTCACAGGGAAAACTTGCTGTGGCAGTAAATGACTGTGGTAGAATTTTCGATGAATTTCGGTACGACGTTCCTGCTCCCTGTAGCCAATGCACTTAATGTGTGCGTGCGTACACTGAGATATTCCGCGAAAGCGCAGGATTGATCCTGCACTGAAAAGGGTACTACTGTCAGCTCACTCAGGTGAACCTTGCACAACTGGGTAAGGCGTTTCATGGCACTGAAATGACTGGAGATAACAAAGGTCAGTACATGTGTGAAATAAATTATGTAAGGGAAGTTAAATGTAAAGTACGAGGTCATTTTCGGAGGCATGTGCATATCATTTCCCTTGGAGGCACAGTAGCAGTTTCGCCTTTAAGCTGTCGCTGGCTACGACATGAGCGCAGGCATGCAGCACGAAGTGCAAACTAAACAGAGTCGCTTTCATGTCCAATAAAAATATTTGTGATGACATTTGTGTTCGAGCATTGTACAAGCCACATGTCGTATTCTATTTATTAAATTATACAGCCCCGGGTACATCGAGGACGTAAACATGGCGGATTCCCAAGGGTAAGTGCCTCATTCCATTTGCAAAAACACTTACCTTTCCTCTACGCGCACTACTTACACGCTCAACATGGTTGTGTAAGGCACTTATACTTTTCAATATGCAGGAGTTACATTTTAGGAAGAGGAAAACCTCACATTTGGAAGCTCACATGAACGTATTCCTGCCTGTTTCAGTTTTTGACGACGCCAGAGCCAATATGGATATACAACACCACCGGACATCCTGAACGGCAGTGTGAAGTGCAACAAGTGCAACATATGAACAAAACTTCAGTTCACTTGATCCGATCATATTACGAACACAGTAAAAAGTATTATCAACATTAAAAAGGGAATTTTCTCTCTATATATATAGCCGTTTTTGTTTTATTCGCAGGATATCCGGCGACCTACAAGGAACCTTTGATCTGAAGCACGTGGCACACATGTTTATTCAACTTCCAGGTATGTAGAAAAAGTAGTACTCCGTCTTTGCATGTAATGTTGACTTTGTGGTTTTCTGGCGCAATGGCCAAGTACGGTCAAAGAGCGCCAAATACAAGTTTCTAGGAGCGCTTACACTTTTTACTGCATTTGTGCGACTGATGTACTACAAGATTTCTTGCACCCAATGATGATTCTCGTAGACGCATCTAAGAAAGTGTCATTTCAATATTGATGCGTTCACGGTGCCTCTCAGTCCTAAAGGAGGAGTTCGGCTATCGGCCACTTCTAAGGCCTGCCGAAGTGGAACGTCACCCCCAGAAAACATCACCCAGTAAATACCCATTTGTCGTTTTCCATCAGACTGAAAACCAAATATTAAATGCTTCAGCATGACCCGCCTTATAAGCATAAGCAGTAACGTTAATGATTGGCGCCTTCTAAAGGCGTGATGAAATTTCTTGTGCTGCAAAAATCAGCAGTGTCACTTTTATTTCTGTTGGAACAACTTATGAGCTCCTCAGATGAGTGGCTAGAAGTCTTGCGTTAAGACCCATAGCAAGGTATATGTAAACTGGTAGGGATACTTCCCTACAAGCCCACATATTAGGGAAATGGGGCTCGTTGTAACCGTCGCCATCTACGTATCGCGGGGACAACTAACAGGAACCAAAACCATAAAAAATTACGTCACAACCTTAAATGGCAGTGAAGTCAAGTCCTTAAGCTGCTTGTCGCGAATATTTGCATTTCTTTAGCGTCCGGCAATATGGCCCCTACGACAGAAGTTATCTTTCTTTTGAGGCTGAGACAAGCTTGCGACTTGCCTTAGCTGAAACGACAGCGTGTTCTTCAACTACTATAAGTGGCGTTTTCGTAATATGAACGCAAGTAGGCTCTAATTGACGGCAAATACTCCAGTAGCTGTCTTAGGATGGTGAGCGAATAGGATGGGAATAAAAAACGCTGCCAAAGAGCTTTCAAAATCAACTTCGCTTTTATTCGTCTGGAATAATGCAACCAATATAATTGACCAAGCAAAACATGTTTCAGTGATGAAAAGGGCTATGGCCAGCACACAGCCGTATTGCATTGCAACCTATGCGAATAGGTTTCGCAGAATCATTTGCAATTCCGTGCCACACCATGTATACATATACAACAGTTATCGGAGAAGGCAACATTGCCCCACATTATCATTTAGAAAACATTCCACATACTAATTTAGCTGCCCCTCGGACACTCAGAGCCTGTGTTACGGAGAGTAAACAAACATGTCACGGTGTTTCTGCGCGGGGCGTTCCACATTTATCGTCACAAGACAAGCGCATTTGATGCCGCAGCGTGAACTTTCACAATACCAAAAAACCTGCAATCGCATCTTTTGCCATCTAATGCACTACGCTTCATCACGTAAAATTTGGAGTAAAGCGCACGGCACTCTTTGAAGAAACATGGAAGGAAATAATAGTAATACTTAAAAAAAAAACTCTGACGAAACCACCGCGTTCAAGCGTGCAATTCTATTCCTCGCGACGTAATAGCTGGCTTGCACAGTCTTGCCAAGTCTTGCGCCAGAATCGCTGGTTGGTAGGGGTGGCCAAGAGAGAACTAATAAAGTGTGAAATACAAAAAAATTTCCATTTCTTCTTTCATTGCAGGAAAAATATCTGAAACGCAAAATTTACTCGTATGCCAGTATTCTTATTAGGAATGTTGGAACGATTTCTTTTCACGTAGGTTTTCTAGCTTTTGGGTTTGTACTTCCCTCACCTAGTCACGCTGCAATCGTACACCACTAACTGACGTCCCTGGCGATAGGTTTTGTCGCGCTTTTCGTTCCAAGCTTAGCGACCTATTTAGAGGGACCTTGCCTATAGTCTTATTCTCAGTTTCAATAAAAATTCTCACAAACTTCGTAATTCATTACTTATGTCTTACCTGGAGTCAGGCTAAAATGCGTTTCTAATTATTGACAACTTATCGCCCTTTTTCGCATTCAAATCCGTTTAGGCCGTGTAAGCCATACTTATCCACAAACATCTATATGCGCAAATCAGGGCTAAAATTCGTCAGAAGTATTCAGCGCGTTTTTTATTGCTTTGCAATGCCACATTGCTAGCTTGACCGAAGGCTCCGTGAATTCTAACTACAGGCAGTCCTGGCCTTTATGGCATCATTTCTTTCTGCTTCCTCCTTTCAGTGTTCAAAAGAAACTTTAACGAGCTGAATATACACGCATTGACAGTTATTTGTAGTTAAAAACAATGGACGAGCATTACCCTATGAGAAGACGCACGAGGTATTCATTTGTAGGCTCTTGTAATTCTGTTTATTGTACCATCTTACGGTTGACAAAATGTGTATTGACAAAGTTGTTGTCTTCGTGCACTTGAGTGCCTTTACATATAAAACGAGCTGGCGATTCCGGTTTGCTTGAGCTTTTGCATTGTTGTTGTTGATTTTCACTTTGTAGTAACAATCGTCCCCCTTTTGAAGGCTTGCCTGAGAAAAGGACAATAACGTTTGACATATAGCAGACTGAAGCATTTACAAACACTTCCCTCACAATGTTGAAATCAAGAGAGATTGCGTACGTTATCTAGCCAATTAGTGAACATTACAAGTTTTTCATGAGGGTAACAGCTGTGAAAGGCTGAATAGAACGCATACACCAAAGTGTAGCTTCGACCTGCTTCAGCTGTTGTTAAAATGCCAGCATTGTTTTATGTCGGTATTAATTATTTCTCTCTGATGCATGAATGCACGCAATACACGAAGGTCTCATAAACAAAGTAGGCTTCGGAAGAAGAAGTTTCAAGGTCGATGACATCTGTGTGGGAAATGATGATTTTGGCGTCCGCGTTTGAGCAGTGAGCCTGACTTCCTGATGTATTCGACAGATGGGATGGTACCCTTGTCGAGAGCTCCGTATTTATTAGGCAGCGACCTCTTACAAATATATGCAATCATTCCTTTTGTGCTCGTCAATTTACCCAAGTTCCACTGAGCATGTACAAGAGATCATTCATGATTCTATAAGTTGTATTTTGTGCTGTCCTCTAAGAAAGCGAAAACTAGTGTTAGAAATTAGCTGAAAATTATTGCAGCGTAGAATAATAATAATAATAATAATAATAATAATAATAATAATAATAATAATAATAATAATAATAATAATAATAATAATAATAATAATAATAATAATAATAATAATAATAATAATAATAATTACTGTTATTATTATTATATTAATATTATTATTTGCTGTTAAAAACATTTATGGTGGCCTAAAGAAGCAGACGTTTCAATACAAAAAAAAATTCGGTAGACTATGTGAGCGACGCAAGCGCAGGGAGTACGCTAAACGTCCCATGCGGTCTACAGTCTATGCGCACTATTGAAAACAATTACGTAACCAAATACACAAATAGCATTTATTCAAGCATTAGAAAGACAAGATTCTTGGCCTATGGTAAAACTAGTGGCAGTCGTTGGGCCTGATTTTGCTATAGTGCCTGCCGCCAATTCGTACCTTTGGCCGCAAGATTAAAGAAATTCCACCGCTATTGCTGGCGCCCGCGACTGCCTTGTGTCGTTTGAGCCCTGCACCGACGTAGAAGGTTGCGTACCCCCCGCTTGCTTGAATTTCCTGTGCATGCGTTTCCTACGGATAAGTTCCACCATGGCCAAAGGGCTTGGACATCCCTCTGTCTTGCTTCTCTAGTTACTAGACACCAATTCTGAAGTCTATGTGCTTAACGTGAAGGCACCGTATTCGAGGTAATTTTATGTAGCCGCAACAAATTTGACCCTGAAGACCTTAAAGCTCCTGATGACGACGAGCTGTAGTTTCGTGTACATTACGTAATCTAACATTATGACCTCTCTCAGAGGCAACCACTGCGGCTCAGATAGACAAATGTACTGTAATGCAAAACTACGCCATTCTGAATGTCTCTCGCATAGCTAAATTTAGCCCCAATTCCACCATTTCCAGAATGCTAATGGCTTCATTTAGGCACACGAACAATTTGTGATTGGGTAATTGCTTCTTTCCTCGACAGAACGATATGATTGTAAAGTGCATCACAATTGTTCACGTGTTAGAAACCCAACATATTCGACTTTTTATACAACTGGTGCAAGTGTGGTGGTTTAGTTTTGCTATTGCACTAGCTCGCCTTTCGTACTGTGCCCAACGTGGTAATAAAAGGAGGGGCAGAAACTGGCATCCATTTTTCTTGCTTCCAGAATCTCTGCACGACACACTTGGACTCTGTAGGTCGAATTCGTGAACCCCTTAGCCCAATAAACAAAATTTTGCACAAGATTGCGCGCTTATATGCCCTAATTATGCCTAATTATGAGAAAACGTATGAGATTTAGTAATTATACCTACTATGACTGAGTCAGCTCTTGATGTGCGGCCACTCCTGCTCAGGTCAGCAGATCAACTTCTGGCTGAAGCCGCTCTGAATGACCACAGAGATAATAATCTTCGCTCACAATTTTCATTTGTGCGCGACAGCAATCCTATCTGCGTTTGTGACCCATGCATGAGAAAGTCGTGCAATGCTGTTTATCTACGGAATGCTACCAAAATTCGGCGCGTTGGTAGTACGGTTCCAAGGTATAAGGGATATTTTGGGGGGTTACATACGGTTGTGGTAAGGGCTTCATGCCACCTCTGACACTTTGAGCATTTGAGTAGACTAGAGCAGCAGTTTTGACATAGGTAAGTTAGAGATTGCAGTGCACAGCGTGCTACCGCGCCGAGCTGTGTGCTCTGTTTGAATGCTGGGGTTTTACGTGCCAAAACCACGAATTGATTATGAGGCGCACCATAGTAGGGGACACCGCATTAATTTTGACCACCAAAAGATCTTTAACATGCCCCAAATTTGCGAAGCACAGGTGCTTATCGCCTCATCGAAATGCGGCCACCGCGGTCCGGAGTTCCTGCCACGATATTGTGCTTAGCACCGCCACACCATAGGCGCTAAGCCACCACAGTGAGTATGTGAGCTCTGGTCTACGTACAAATTAAATACAAACAAATAGACCCGTTCAGTTCAGGCACGAGCTCCAAAGTTTTTTTTCATAACCTATACTAAAGAACCAGCACTGGTCAGCCATGGAGATTAGGCTCTGCTATATCTATTCTTACTTTGAGAAATACGCGTCTCGCGAGAAGTCATATGTCAGCTAGTACCACTGATTTGTAGCGTACAGACTGTTTTCGAGATTTTCTTCCTTCAAGGCAGAATTAGTTACTTGAACAGAACCAGAAATATTGCTCAAGAACGACCAACAATGCTTTGCGCAGCAGGAAGTACCAACTACAAGCAGAGTAAGGCCCTCTCTGCGTCGTCTGCATTGTCAATTATTTTTATTCAAAGTGGTATTGCACTTCGAATTTCAAATACCAAGTGCGAACGCGCATCTCTTTAGGTGTTACGGATCAGACAATAACGTCTTGTCTCCCCTTTTGCTTATTAAATTTCTATGTAGCCTACTGTCCAAAAGATGCTGGCTATCACTCAGAATGTTAGCATACGCTGACGACGTTTGCATTATATGATAAGGCACCAGCACAAGCGGAAAAACACGTATTACACGGCGAGTAATGTCTGTAATTCACACAATTTGGTCACTACGAGACCTCAAAGCTTATGAAGGCAATTGCGATTGCGAATTGTGAATACAGCAAAAGGTTACAAAGTTGCAGTTGAAGCCGGCAGGTCAACGCAACGGACATCTCAGGAGATGTCGTTGTCAGCACGTCATACTCTAACCTTGGACGTCAGCACGTCATACCTAACCTTGGACAATGATACAGCGACCGTATGCCACTTCTATTCACTGAAACGGTCGCCAGGTGTACCCTCGTGCAACCATCCTTGTCCACGTGAAATGTGGATATTGTGCCCGTGACTAGTTGGATATCTATCAAATGCCGTTGTTGTTTCCATCAAAATTCCAAGACGAAAATATGAAGTTGTAGACAATGCCGTCCTACATATCGCTAGATGGTTTTCAGTTGCCCACAAGAAAATGGTACAAGAAGGCGTATGTCGGAAAACATCATTTTTGGTTTGCTGGCTAACGTACTTCGTCTCAGCGAGTAGACTACAGAAACACCCCCAAAAAACTGCATGCGGTGCCTTCATGTGACTTTATTAGTACCCTAAAACGTCCAAGTGCCTCGGGCTACTAGTCTAAAGAAACGTTTTTAAAAGGGACGACGTTAGTTTTGTGCTTTGTAGTTAGAAACATCTGATCACAAAATTCATCGCTTTACATCAAGCCCATCGTTTCTTCTACAGACGTATAATCTTTGCTTATTTGGTTATTGAAGTTGGTTTAGAAAAATACCTAACAGTCTAAAAAGGTGCTTTAGGTGAGGCCGAAGCCGGTTCAACGAAATCTGGATGCTTTTTCAATAGCTTCTTTGACGGACGTTTGACCTGTGGTGTTCAACATCCCAAGCAATTGGTCCGTGATGGGTGCAATTCACTACAGAGCTCAAGTAAACTTTGCAACGAGTCGTTTGTACACACAGCCTCGAACTTCGGTAATATTCTACATTCCTGAATGATTCGTCTTTGGACTGCTGTTATTTTAACACTAAAGTATCTTATACAGGAATGCAGGATCAATTTCCTTTACTGGATGTGACGTCGGCGCTGAACGCGCAACATATGCAATCTTCATAGGGACGGCGCCGCCATCTAGGAGCGGTGAAACGAAGTACGGCATCATGACAGTAATTTGCGCCGACAGTGAGCGCTTCGGTCGCCTCACCATTACTCAGGGTAGCGGATGCTCCAGCGTGGTGTCACCTGGTGTAGACAGTGTAGGCCTTGTCTCAGATAGACATTACGTCACGACGCAGTGACCGCGCATGGCTTGTTATTCGCGTCGTATTAGTCTATCACGCTTCGTCACCAACAGTGTGACGCTTCAACACGCATCAGCAGTGATTGCACGCTGCCTAGAGCTTCGTTTGCAATGGCACAAACTAAGAAAACTGCTGCGCTAAACAGGGCAGTGAGGCAATGCCGTTGCCCGGTGGCCTTCACTTTTAACGGCGAGAGACACGCCAGCATGAAGCAACTTGCTTTTGCCTGTTCACGTCGCTCGCTCGAAACCATTCTACTCGCATTCCTGAGGGTTAGCGTGTCGCAGGTCAAATTGCTGCCCAAAGAACACGAAGTCGAGAAAAATGCTCGCACCTTCGCCGAAGCGACACGGCTGCATAATGAACATACATTTATTTTTTGATGTTTGAAATGGGCAAGAGGCGGCAGCCTGCCGACGGAGTGTAATTGGACTGGCTGGGGAGGCAGCTTTAGGTACGGAGTGATTTTCTAGTGAGCTGCAATCCCAAAAGCGTCCTTTGATTGTAATGTGTGTTCGAAGAGGTCCTCATCTGCTGCAATGACATTTGGCATCACATAAGCACATTTTCCGAGGCGTTCTTGATCATGGTATCAGGAATGGTGTTGCAGACTTGTATTATTTCTTTCCTTTAGGTTCTCTGAGGTAGTGGTTGGTGTCCGGTACACTTGATGCTGCACGAGGCAAATGCCCTGTCGCGGGCCAGTCTTGCTACAGCCGCGCTTCTTCATCCATCGCACGCTTGAGAGCAGCACAATAACAGTGCGTAAGCGCCCCGTCACGTCGTATTTTTGTCATATTTTGCGGGCTTTCTTCGTAGCGCTGAAAGAGGACCACGTGAGATATATCATGTTGGAAAGAATTTATTGAGAAATTTCTCAAGGTGCTCTACAACTTTGCGGATCACACTTGTGGTCTGCAGCCAATACTAAAAACTTTAGTAAATAAACATAACTTATTCCTTTGTTAAGGGAAAATAAAAAAAAAATACCCTGAGTAACTCTGCGCCAGTGCCAACATTATGCATTCAGTTCAACTCGACTCTGAAGTGTCTTTCATTATTAAACGTTCGGCTCCAATTACGTGCGACAACTTGCATAATATTTATGGCTAGACAGGCACTAGCGTACCTTCGTGGTAGCGCACAATATTTTAAATTTACTACAAAAACTTTTTATAGAATATACGTTAAATCAGTTCTTGACAATGCGTTTAGGGTTAGCGATCGCCCGGCAGTGGGTGATGCGACATAAATGTATAGGGGACCGAATGTAGCTCTTCGATTTGCATGTGCATAATATGACGAAAACTTCAGCCCGGCCCCATGTAAGACGAAATGCACAGGACCCACCAGATTGCCGTCGACCCAGGCGGTGGTAAATATTTTTTCGTAGCATTTATCATTCAACAGCTTCCACTGAAAGGAGGAAAACATAAAAAAAGGAAATAGTATTCTCAGAAAATAGACCACAAATTTAATGTATCAGAATTGATTTTCAAAACGCATTCATTTTGACAGCGCTTTTTTTCTCCAGGGCAATCCAGGATTGGAATCAATTGGATCGTGCTGTCGTAGATATATCATCTATTACATCTTGGTTGCCTCAGTTAGATATCTTTTTTTTTGCATTTTGAGCCGAAGAGTGTTCGTTCTATGCATGGAGAGTTCTATGAAGAGTGTTCGTTCTATAGCCCTAGGAGAGACCTACGTCACGAAGTGAATAAAACATAAGTTCGGGCTAGTAGACTGGACAATTTCCGCAAAATCAGAGACGAAAAAGAACAGGGATCCAAAAGACACATGCAAGAATGGAACGGAGAGGTGCTACAAGACGTAGAAAAGGCCATGACCGAGATGTAGCGGGACGACTGGGAGGCTCGACGCGAACACGAAGACGACGACAGCGGTGGTGGTCACTCTCCGCTGATGAACAGTAGGGTCGCGCGCCTCGTACAAGCCAAAAATTCCATCCAGAAACGCATGTAAGGGCAAAAACACGATAGAAATCTAAGGCGCAAAATCGTGGAAATAAACAAGACCATCGAAGCACACTGGGCCGAGTTCTGCAATCAGGATTGGGACAAGGTATGCGACGCCATGGACGGCAACATCAACACGGGCAAGACGTGGAAGATCCTTAAGCACCTGCTCGACCCGTCGGGTACGAAGACATCGGCGAAAGCGAAAACGACCAAGCTCAGACACAAGTGCAAAGGAAACATCCGTGAAATGGGTGATGAAATCGTCAAGCTGTACCTTGAGAGACCTCAAGCCGTTGAACGCCGGAACTACTCCGGCTCTCCCAACGAAGACCTCGACAGAGACTTCTCCCAGCAAGAAATCAAGGCGGTCCTGCAGACCATAAAGACCAAGTCGGCTCCGGGCGCCGACAATGTGACCAACAAGATGCTCCGGAATCTGGACGACGACGCAACGAGCCGCATGACAGACTGCATCAACGAGCGCGGGCGGAACGGCGGGATACCCGACGAATGGAAGAGGTCCGACGTGATCCTCATCCGCAAGCCGGGTAAATCCTTACACATACAGAATATGCAGCCAATCTCTCTCACTAAAGTGGCGAAGCACGCTTGCCTGAGTAGAGTTAACGGCTACCTGGAGACAAACTACCTGTATCACAGCAACACGATTGGCTTCAGAAGAGAGCTCTCCACCCAAGACGCCATGATACAACTCAAGGAGCAAGTCATAGACACCACGGGGCGGGGCTTGAGGCCAATACTTAGACTTCATCTAAAGAAGGCCTTCTACAGGGTCAAGCACACGGTCATCCTCGATAGAATCACGCAACTCGGCCTGTGCGAACGAACGTAAAATTTTATCCGAAATTTTCTTACGGGAAGAACAGCCAGAATCAGACTGCACGAGGAGGAGAGTATCCAGGTGGACATGGGCAGCGCTGGCCCACCGCAAAGGTCCCGCGTGTCACCGATACTCTTCAACCTCGTCATGATCGGAATATCGGAAAATGTGGACCGAATAGAAGGCATTATTCACACAGTTTATGCAGACGACATTACGATTTGGACCACGAAAAACGCAAGAGAGGGCGATATGGAGAACCGACTTGAAGGGGTGGTGGAGGCTATTGAAAATCATCTGGAGGGCACCGGACTAGAATGCTCGCCGGAGAATTCGGAACGGCTGCTCTACCGCCTCAGGAGGCTCAGCAAACCGTCCAAGGACGGAGCGGACCTACACAACAGGGGAATCAGATTAACCGCGAGGAAGGGTACGTAGATACCCATGGTCCTAAAGATTAGAGTCCTAGGTCTCTGGATCGAAGCCAGGGGAACAAACACGGAAACTATAACACGCCTGGAAAAAGAAGTCACGGCGACCATTCGGCTAATACAAAGAGTCTCCAACAACGGGAGGGGCATTAAAGAAAGAAACGTCGTACGGCTCGTTCAGGCCTTCGCGATCAGCCACGTCGCGTACGTGGCGGCGTTCGTCCACTAGCACAAGGCTGAGAAATACAAGATCGACGCGCTCATTAGAAAAGCGTACAGAACAGCACTGGGTTTCCGCCAATACACAAGAAACGAAAAGTTACTGCAACTCGGGGTACATAACACGCTGGAGGAAATCGCGGAAGCAGAGAGGATAGCGAAACTACAAAGACTCTCCGGAACTAAGGCGGGCAGAGAAGTCATGGAAAAGATCGGCGTAAAATACCATGGAATGAAGGGCCCCAAAAGGCAGATTCATCGAGACGTCCGAGCCGCAATTAACACGGAAAATATCCCGAAGAACATGCACCCCGTGCACAATGCCGAGAGAAGAAAATGCCGCATGAAAACGATTCTGAAAAACCACGGCGCACGGGAGGTGGTGCTCTTCGTAGACGCGCCGCGGTACCCCCGACACTGGGACGACAATGGTGGTGTCGGTGCTGACAAATGTAACGCCCTCATCGCAATGGCGGTCGTATGCGCGATAGGAAAAACCATGACTGCGGGCTCCGTCTGGATCAGATCGTCGGAGGCAGCGGAAGAAACGGGAATCGCATTGGCAGTAATCAACGGTCGGCAACAATACAGAACAATATTCAGCGACTCCAAGACGGCTATTAGGAATTTCGCAAAGGGCCGGGTCACCACCGAGGCGGCGAAAATCCTGAACCACAGAGCTGAACACTTTAAGAATGGCAAAATTACACCCAAATACTTCAAATGGATCCCAGCACATATGGGAGAATTCACCGTGAATGCCCCTCCCAGCCTCAACGAGAAGGCCCACCGAGTCGCGCGAAAACTAACCCACCGTGGCACGGACAGTGACGACCCAACACCCCGCAACCCACGGCGAAGGGGGAAGGACTGCGGCGGAGGCGATGGAGAAGACGGTGGAGGCGAGGATGACGAAGAAGCGATAAGGGACTAGAGGGACAGATTGTTCACGTGTCATGACATACTGACACACTACACGAAACAAAGATAAGCATGCCCCCGACCCCACAAACAACTCGACAGGTTTCAAGAAACAGATTGGAGAAGATCGCAAACCAGCAAGTTCCGAAACCAAGCACACCTAAACAGAATAAATTCAACACACTGTCCAGAGGCAAGCTGCAAGCTCTGCAAACACGAACACGCAGACATGGCACACATCTTATGGAAGTGCACACAGATAAGATCAGTATATGGAGAGGACAGGGTAGAACGGGACCTTCTCGAGGAACGATGGCTAAGCGCTCTGACTAGCTCGGAACTACACGAGCAATTATGGGCTGTCCAGCGGGCCCGGGCAGTGGTGGAAAGGCTCTGCCTCACCACACATAATGCCCGGGTGGCCTGAGCCCGGGCTGGGAACCTCACAGGTTCCTTTCCGAGTAAAGTTTTTTCCGACTGGTCCGTTCGTTCTATGCCTTGCGATGAGTATTGTATCGCATGCTTTCAAGTTTGCAATTCCGTTCTGCTTAACATTGAGTGTTTAATAGTAGTCTTATTGAATACTGTGTGCTACTTTTGTTTCGTATTTTGAGTCTGTGGTACTGGTGGTTGTAGCATATAGTTACTACTAATCCGTTTTTTCCAGCTACTGAGGAAATTTGCTCATTTTGTGTTCTGCTTGTAAGGGTTTTATTATGTCCCTGTAACGGGAGGGTGTACTTTTTTTCTTCTGGTGAATAATTGCTACAAATATGTATATTTTCAAGGGCTTTATTCGTTTGTGTTTCTCTCACTGTAACACCTTAAGACACGGTGCGTGGTCATAAATAGGCAAAATGAATTAATACATTACGGTTGTATTGTCAAAAATGTCACCGCTGCGGCGGAGATAAAAACCCAATTATCCAGTATCCCCCCCCCCCCTCCCCGAAAAATTTGTGCGGTAACTGCAGCACCTGCCTTTCTATTAACGTGCATCAGTCGAAAGGGAAGTCAGTATTACAAGCGATTCCCGTGTCTAAAAAAGGCGGTAAGCAGGACAACCAAGACGATGATCGGAAAAAGCACGTCCTTGTTTAATGTTATCCTCTCTGCTTGGCTGTGTATATTCTCTGTATATATTTTGTGAACAAATCATTTCCATTGTATATATATATCATTTTATTATGGGAATTTCTTAACATTCTGCTTTATAATCTTTTAACAGGTTAATATTGTGGATGGATACAAATAGGATTAACCGCAATCCTTGTAGATTCACAAGTTAATTTTTCATGTTAATTTGCTCATTCAAGAGCAGGCGCAATGCAGCTGAGACTAGTTAAAGTGCTGGTTCCGACTTTTCATGATCTTTTTGGCATTCATGGTAATTCAACAGCTGCGCTTTATTGAGCGTACCGAAAGAGATATAACCGCTTCGGTAGGTAAAAGAAGTTCTGTGCACTGTCATATTATAGGCAAAGCAGTAAAATTATTATGCAGGGTAGTCCTACTGCAATGTCTAGGTTACTTGACGTCATGGCCACACTAAATGACGCGTTTCAGCTACAATAGGTCATACTTTTATCATTTAGCGCGTTTCCGGGCAAGTGGTCTTGATTGCGTCTGTGACAGACACAATTTAAGTAGTGATAAGACAAAATAAATGTAAATGCTGCACTTAAAACGCGGCGTGTTGCGCTTATTTCTGCACCTAAGACTAAACTACGTGTTTTTGCTACGTGTTTTAGACCTGCACTGAGATAAATGCTTTTTTTTTCAGATGTCCCGTACAATCAGACGGAAGATATATTGTATATGAGTAGAAGGCGAAGATGTGCAGTGATTAAGATAAGGTCCACGCTTCAAGGTTAGTGTTTATACGCTGATTTAATTACCAAAATCTCATTATCCCAATCGATACCATGCTGCGGGGTTATTTGATAGGACAATACGTTTCCAGACAATTTTTGCAGATTTATAAATTATCTTTCAGAATGTTTTATTGTTACGGCTACAAATGCTTTTCAATATTCAATGATACTCACATGAAGTAAATGGAGACCCAATAATTGGCAGAGGACGAACGCCTTTTCAATTGCGCATATACAGTTACTACTATCTGAAAAAATTACGAAATCACACC
This sequence comes from Dermacentor albipictus, assembly GCF_038994185.2. Taxonomy (NCBI): domain Eukaryota; kingdom Metazoa; phylum Arthropoda; class Arachnida; order Ixodida; family Ixodidae; genus Dermacentor; species Dermacentor albipictus. The sequence goes on from NC_091827.1 coordinate 79,879,172, forward strand.
CGTTTCACTCAAACATTACCGAGAATCGCCTTTCCCCAATAAGCACTACAATAAGCAAAACAAAATGAAAAAAAAGACGATAAAGAGGGTAAGCAACTAACTTTGTTGCAAAAACTTATATACCAACTAAGATAATAGGTATAATATACATACTTATTCTTCGTCCTCAGCCCACTTAGATTTAGTGCAATACGAAAATAATTCGTTCTCGCGTTTGGACTTTGATTTCGTTTATGTATTTATATGTTCTCTGGGGCGAACGCTTACGACTTGATATGGTCGTCATACGTTCAATATTCTTCTACATCAGATTATTTCATATACACTCCTGAAAGATCACTGTAGATAAAGCAGCCTTATGTGATGGCTACCAGTAAATTTGGCACTCGTGACACCTACGTAGTGTAATTCTACAAAAGCTAATTAGTGATAAGATAAAATCTCAGCTGCGTTTATGTAGTTTCGAAGAGCATTATTTTTGGTATGTTTCTCACTATGCCAACATTTAAAATTATAAAGAAATTAAGCACTAGCAATTTGGATGTGCAATTACAGGCTACATGTTCCACATGGGAAGGAAGGAAGGCACTTTATTCCAGCACTTGAATGTAATTTTATAATTTTTAGCTTATTCTTTTGAAGTTATATGGCAGAAAAAAACTGTGCTCATTTTTTTGTAAACGTATGGATTTTGGCGTTTATTGTTGAGTCATTTCTGTGCAATGGTTTTAGTGTTTGCAGATCTAGGTAATATATAGTGCAAAAGAAGTAAATGTTTGTGGGACGGTAACATTCACGTGGATTAGATGGATGGACGGATTACCAGCGAAGCTGTTTAGGCTTCATAAGTCGGCTGCATACATTACAAAATCATACATTATTTTTATACGGCCCCACACTACGTCGACACAAGCGCCGCCGTGGTCACCACACACACATTTTTTTTTTATGCCGCACCACGCTATACCGGCACAAGCGCCGCCACCGTGAACGCACCTCCCGTTCATCTGCCGCAACCGCTGCTGCAGCAGCGCCGACGCCTCCGTCGCACATGCGCTATCACTACGGAAGCACAGGACACGTGCGCAGGAACCACCGCCACGCTCTTTCTCCCTCTCTCCTCAGCCGTCTCTATTGCTGCGGAGCCGTCGCCACATAATTTCTCCCTTGCCCCAACCCATTTCCAATTCAGCTACGCATGTACCTCCGACGCGCTTGACGTTATAATCACAGAAGTGCAGGCTACGTGCACAGGCGCTGTGGCCATACTCTTTCCCCCTCTCCCCTAAATGCCTAGCAGCGCGCGCATTACTGTCAACGGTGCCGAAGCAAGGCGCACAGGGTGCCCCCTCGTAACCTATGCACAGGCTGCATACGCGTGCTAGAATAAAACAGCTTCGCTGTAATACAGGTATTTTGTTTGTGGAACACTTGCATTGGCTGCTATAAAGTTCGTGTCAGTTTGAAAACATACAAACAAAGAAAAATACTGAATAATGCAACATACCATCAGGCCCAGTATATAATAGCGGAGGAACGATTATTCAGCTTATACATAGTGTTCTCATTTGAGAAAGCTGCGATAAACTTCATAGAACGTGGTGACTTCAGCAAGTTTGTGGTCCTCTCTTGGTGACTGCAACGCCATAGGCCTTGGTTATATTTGCAAGCACGCGGCACTTCGCTACAATGTTAAAGCAAATAACTATTTTTAGATGCCGCAGAAGTTATCTAGAAGTTATGTGGATTACTCGTTTTTCAATTTGCATTACTTTCTTTGCTGCAGTAACGGGTAGATACTATTCCATTACTGTGCAATATACATGTTTGCAATTTCTGTTGGATTATGATGCCTGCGAGAAGTACTAAAATGTTATGTTTATTATTCTATTAGGCAGTCCCGCTACCTATGACCTCCGAGTACGGAACTCCTCCATTACCCGGGGTCCCAGCCGAGGCTGCAAGAGAAAATTTAGGAAATACGCACGTGGGTCACATGGTACTTACCAAACAAAGTGCCAGGAGATACTACGGAACATAACGCAACTACTATCTACTGTTGCAGCTAATGCGAATCAGCAAAGCCAGCGTGCTCGCTAGACTTTGCTCCAGCTTTGCGGAGCTGTCTACACTAATAGCGTTTGAGGTTTTTTTTTTCAAGTTATGTTAGCCCCGCGCCCCAAGTTTTCAGTTTCATTAAAATTAAGTCGATGACATCAATGCGTGACGTCCTGAATTTGCACAAACGGCTTTCATCTTTCAATACGCCGGGAAACATTATCGGTGTATCTCGAAGAAATTAAGAAAAGGTTACAGGATAGTATGATCAAGGCACGTTAATAATTCTGGATATAAGAAACTGTGCATATTTTCAGTTAGTGACGCATTGCTACTTCTGATGACCCTAAGGGCCAGACAATGAAATCTTCCTTACCTCAGTAAGGAAGCCTTCATTGCAGTGAGGCTACCTTATGTCACTCTGAAAGGTTCCTTACTGAGGCGCCCTCGGTGAAGGCTTCCTTGGTGCTTCCTTGGTACTTCCTCAGCATAAGAAGCCAAACAATGAAATCTTCCTTACCTCACTAAGGAAGCCTTCATTGGGGTGAGGCTACCTTATGTCACTCTGAAAGCTTCCTTACTGAGGGGCCTTCGGTGAAGGCTTCCTTGGTGCTTCCTCAGCATAAGGTGGCTCCAAAGCTACCTTCATGCGTCCTTACGCCGCTCCTGGCCCTGAACGAGCGCTTCACCTCACTGCTTAATCACGTGGCATTCGCTTGCGCATGCGCACTGTCGCCCACCTGCGGAGAAGAGCGAGCACGGTACCTCTTGCCAGGCATGTTCGTTTCAGTCACGCGTGCGGCATGAAAGCATTGCTAGGCGTTGCTAGGCGTTGCAAGACGCCGGCGTGCCAGCGTTGCTGGAGCACATCAAGTTTTGCACTGTAATGCGCAACTTTTTTTTAACTTTAGTAAACGAAACTAGAAGAAAGCGTCCACGCTTCTCTATATTAGCTATTCAATTTAAAGATTGTGCGACGATACAACATTTTTTAATAGAATAATGGTGTTCGCGGAAAGATTTGAAGAGATAATCTCGAACCCAGGCACGCGGCAACCGCTCCTTAGGTGAGGACGGGTGAAGGGAGCTTTCAGAGTACGCTTGCTTCCTCCATCGGTCCTTCGCTGTAAGGAGGCCTCACGTAAGGTTAGGAAGCGCTCGAAGGAAAGGAACTAGTGGTGTGCGAATATTCGGAATTTCGAATACGAATCGAATATTTTCCATATTCGAAGCGTATTCGATTCGAGAAATGCATGTTCGGAAATTCACGAATATCCGAGGACGGCCGAATAACGGTGGAAACGGCGAATATTCGGATAGACTGCGAATAATTGAGCAATTAACCAATTGTATGCTTGCTCCGCATTCTCCTAAGAACATGTTTATTAACTGAGAACTTCGCATGATCCGCTCATTATCTGTATGCTCTGTTTCAGTCTGTGGCGACGAGCGACCACGTAGACCGTCAAAGTATCGGGCTCTCGCAGGAGAGGAAAAACCAACACTCCGTCGCTTAGCGTAGCATTCTTTTTAATGATCTTCGGAACGCTAGCCCGCGCCGGAACGCGCCAGCCGCTCGAGCCTCGTGTAGACGCGAGCGTCCGCGTCAACTCTCGTGCGACGCCGATGCTGCTGCCGCTACAGAGGGCTCCCCCCCTAGAGAGGAGGAAAGTTCGACGAACGATGGAAAGTCCACGTGACGCGGCGTGTCTTGGCGTTGGTCTTCGGTGTCACGTTCGCTGGCGGCGGCGAAGGATGCAGCAGAGTCGCGTCGCATACTGGTGGGGCTGAGGGCGCGGGTGCTTCGATGTAGGCGGGTTTGAGACGTTCCAGGGCAATTGTGTCTGATCGGCCGTTGACATTGACAACAAACGTCGTCGGACGACGCTCTAGAACACAATATGGCCCGGAGTAGTGTGGTTGTAGAGGCTTCCGCACGGCACAGTTACGCACGAAAACGTGGGTAGCAGAGCTGAGTGCGGGAGAAACGTACGGGGACCTTGCTTCTTGTGAACGTGTAGGCACGGGGCGCATCTGGCTGAAGAAGGCTTGCAGGTCGGCGACGTATTCGGCAGGTGATGGCATAGGCGTTTTGGGGGTGGCGACAAAGAAATCGCACGGAAGGCGTAGGTGAGTGCCGTAAACTAGCTCAGCACAGGAGCAACCTAGGTCGCTCTTGAGTGCGGCTCTGATGCCAAGTAAGACGAGGGGTAAATGTAGGACCCACTTCTCCGGTGATTCATGTGCCATAAGGGAGGCCTTGAGATGCCGGTGAAAACGTTCAACTAGTCCGTTGGACTGCGGGTGGTAAGCAGTTGTGCGAAAACGTGTCGTTCCGACTAGTTTGAGTAGCTCGTTGAAGAGCGCTGAGTCAAACTGTCTACCGCGATCTGTGATTATTGTGGATGGGCAGCCGAACCTTGCTATCCACGTAGACACGAACGCTGCTGCAACAGTGGGCGCTGAGATATCAGATATAGGTGTAGCTTCTGGCCACCGTGTGTAACGGTCGATGCATGTCAGTATGTAGCAGTATCCTTTCGAAGGTGGAAGAGGGCCGATGAGGTCCAGGTGTACGGTGTCAAAACGAGCATCCGGTGGAAGAAAAGACTTGGCAGGAGGAATGGGGTGACGCTGGATCTTCGAACGTTGACACGACAAACAGCAGCGAACCCAATCGCGAACTTGCGCGTTTAGCCGAGGCCAAACGAAACGACTGGAAAGAAGCTTCTGTGTCGCGCGTATGCCAGGGTGCGACAGGTTGTGCACGGTTTCGAATAGACGTCTGCGAAGGGATGCCGGAATGTATGGTCTGGGTGTGTCGTTAGAAGTGTCGCAGACGATGGACGTACCATCTGGGGTCACAACGACGTCTTCCAATTGCAGGGACGTTGGCGAATTCCGGAGTGTACGAAGTTCAGTGTCGTCACGCTGTTGACTGGCGAGTAAGTCGGCCTCGATGATGAAAGGTTCCGATGTCAACGTGTTAACGACATTGACACGACTCAGAACGTCAGCTGGAATGTTGTCGGTGCCCTTGATGTGGCGGAACGTTGTTGTAAACTCGGAGATGTAGGAAAGCTGTCGAATCTCGCGGGGCGAGTAACAGGACGCCGAACGATTCGTTGCGTGCACAAGGGGCTTGTGGTCAGTCAAGACAGTGAATGCACGGCCTTCGAGGAAATGGCGAAAATGCTTGATAGCCAGGTAAACAGCGAGTAATTCACGGCCGAAAACGCTGTAGCGGGACTGCGCAGGCTTCAGTTTCTTGGAGAAAAAAGCGAGTGGATGCCACTCATTCTCGATGAATTGCTGCAGAACGGCACCAACGGCGGTATTTGAAGCGTCGGTCATGATGGCAGTGGGTGCGTCTGGCTTTGGGTGTCTAAGCAGCGTGGCGTCGGCGAGGGCAGACTTGACTTTTGCGAAAGCGTCTGCGGCCTCTTCAGTCCACTGAAGCACTTGTTTGCGCTTGTTTACCAGGAGAGCGTCTAGCGGAGCCATAAGTCGTGCGCACTCGGGAATGAATCGGCGGTAGAAATTGACGAATCCGAGAAATTGGCGAAGCTTGGTGAGTGTGGTCGGTCGGGGAAAGTTTTCGATGACGCGAATCTTGGACGGCAGAGGTCGAATGCCGTTAGCGTCGACGATATGACCGAGGAACTCGAGTTCGGTTTGACCGAATTCACTCTTGGCGGCGTTGATGACAATTCCTTTACTGGCAAGGCGTGAAAACAACAACCGCAAGTGGTGAAGATGTTCTTCGGCCGAAGAGCTTGCCACGAGGAGGTCGTCAATGTATGCAAAAACGAAAGGCAGACCTCGGGTGACGGAATCGATGAAACGCTGAAAGGATTGGCCCGCGTTCCGTAAACCGAAAGGCATGCGGAGAAATTCGAAAAGACCGAAGGGCGTGGTGATGGCGGTCTTGGGAATGTCTTCTTCAGCGACCGGTAGTTGATGGTAGGCGCGAACGAGATCGATCTTAGAAAAGATCGTCGCACCGTGCAACGCTACCGTGAAGTCCTGAATGTTCGGTAGAGGGTAGCGATCAGGAACTGTGACGTTGTTTAGTGCCCGGTAATCACCGCAGGGGCGCCAGTCGCCCGTCTTCTTAGGCACCATGTGAAGTGGTGATGCCCAGTTACTGGAAGAAGGGCGGATGATGCCAAGTTGCAGCATGTGTTCGAACTCCACGCGAGCGATCTTGAGTTTCTCCGGGGACAAACGCCGGGGTCGGAAGTAGACCGGTGGGCCGGAGGTGACGATGTGATGGCACACGTCATGTTGCACCGGTTGCGTCCAGTCCGGTAGGCGCGTCAAAGTGGGAAACTCGCGTAGGAGTGCGGCGAAAGGTTCGTCCAACATGGCAGAAATAGGCGCTATGGGCGATGTGCCTGATGATGGGACGCCGGGAACGGATAGCTGGGTCACGGAGTCGATGAGACGGCGTCGTTGGATGTCGACAAGGAGTCCGTAGTTATGCAAGAAGTCTGCTCCAATGACTGCATGACGGACGTCTGCAACCAGGAAAATCCAGCGGAACGCTCGTCGAAGGCCAAGGTTTAGCATGACGGAGCGTGACGAGAAAACTGGAATCCTGGTGCCGTTGACGGCTTGCAAAAACGACACAGGAGTCGCTTTTCGGTCGGAGCGCTGGGCGGGTAGAATGCTGACGTCAGCACCTGTGTCGACCAAGAATCGTTGTCCCGTAACTCTGTCCGTCACGTAGAAAAGGCGACTTGTGTGCTGGGCCGGACCACTCGTCGCCGTTAGAGGTCGGCCGGCCTGTTTCCCTGCCAAGCGCAGGGACGCCGACAGTGACGAGCGTCGTTTCCAAAACGGCGGTGGTAGTAGCAAACGCCAGGCGTTGTAGTTGAGGCTTCATTGCGGGTGCCCGTGCGTCTTGATCTGCTGGAACTACGGCTGCGTGGGCGACGAGACGCGCGGCGATGCTCCGCTCCACAGATGATGCGTTCCAGTCGCTCACACAAGGAGTCGAGCGGAGATTGCACTGCAGAAGAGCAGGGAAGAGTTTGCAGAGCGGTTGTATTGTCACCCGGAGACGGTGCCGTGGCTGCGATGGTTGGGGTGGCTACTTCCATGACTTTGTCGGCCAAAGCAGCAAGTCCGGTAAGGTCCATGGTAGAGGCTGTCGCCAGGACCATCTGCACGTTAGCCGGGAGTCGTTGCAAAAACAGTTCGCGCAACAGCGTGTCGTCGATGGATCTCGCGTTGTTTCCGAGCAGCTGGCTCATTCGGCGAAGAAGTTGACTAGGGCGTCGGTCGCCGAGTTGTTCAGCGGACAGAAGCTGCTGGATACGAGAACGCTGTGAAGCTGCTGTGCGCTGTAGCAGTGCTGCCTTGAGATCGTCATAGGCGGCGGCAGACAATGGGGAGTTCAACAAATCTGCTACCTCGTCAATGGCGGCGGGCGAGAGTGCTGCGACGGCGTAATGGAACTTCGAGGCTTGAGAGCGGATACCAGCGACTTGAAATTGCGCTTCGGCCTGAAGAAACCACGCCAAAGGATGCTGGTCCCAGTACTGTGGGAGGCGGACAGCGATGGCGGAACAGGAGGGCTCACCGCGTTCCTCGGAAGGGTTCTGGCCTTGAGCTCTCGTAGCGTTGGTCTGGTCCATGGTCGTCTCTACCACAGGAGCGTATGGCAGTATCACGTCCGGAGTCACCAAACTGTGGCGACGAGCGACCACGTAGACCGTCAAAGTATCGGGCTCTCGCAGGAGAGGAAAAACCAACACTCCGTCGCTTAGCGTAGCATTCTTTTTAATGATCTTCGGAACGCTAGCCCGCGCCGGAACGCGCCAGCCGCTCGAGCCTCGTGTAGACGCGAGCGTCCGCGTCAACTCTCGTGCGACGCCGATGCTGCTGCCGCTACAAGTCTATCTGCTTCAGGCATTTGAGACATGAGCAGTTTCGGTTTCTTTTTCACCAAGCTTTATAATTCCAATTATTTTGGAATGCCCCATTGCCTCGAAGGTTGCAAAGGCAACTCAGGGTTGCCTTTGCAACCCTGAGTTGCCATTATCTGTATGCTCTGTTTCAGTCTATCTGCTTCAGTCATTTGAGACATGATCAGTTTCGGTTTCTTTTTCACCAAGCTTTATAATTCCAATTATTTTTGGAATGCCCCATTGCCTTGAAGGTTGCAAAGGCAACTCAGGGTTTGCTAACATTGATTCAAGATGTATCAAGGCTCTTTGTGCGGAGTGGAAATTTGATGAAGTGGCCAGCCTAGGCATGTTTCTTGATCCGCGCTTTATGGCCACAGTTCATCAGATGATCATGTCAGATGATCTGGCTGAAAAACCTTGTGACAAGGGAGCTCCAGGAAGCCGTCGTGGAACACCATGGGGACACCGCCGTGCCAGCGTCGACTTCGTGTCCACTGGTGGCATCGAGTGTATGGAATGCTTTTGACGATCTAGTGATGAACAAAGAGAAGACACATTTGGCATCTGCCCCTGAGAGGGAAGGTACAGACTACGCGCAAAAGCCTCTTCTGGAAAGGGGCATGAATCCTTGTGAGTGGTGGCAGTCCATTGGCGGCTTCAGGTACCCGCTTTTAAGTGCACTCGCCCGGAAGTACTTGGCGATCCCTGCCACTTCACTTCCTAGTGAAAGAGTCTTTTCTACCGGTAGAAATGTGACAGTGCATAGAGAGCGTTTACTTTCTGGCCATATTGAGCAGTTAATTTTCCTTCACGACAATCTGTAACAAGCGTTTTACCTGACTGAGGGCATTACCTGAGTCCGTTATCTATAATTGAGTACCTCTTTAATTTGAAGCAACCTTGTAAAATGCAATGTTATTTTTAAAAGGGTAATAAAGCTATTGTTACCTCTCTTGCAATTTTTTAATACTACACATGTATTCGATATTCGATTCGATATTCGAAGAGAGTTCTTCGTCTTATTCGTATTCGATTCGTAATCGAAAATTTCAATATACGCACACCCCTAAAAGGAACGTTTTATTGTTTGGGCCAAGCTACCTTCATGCGTCCTTGCGCCGCTCCTGGCCCTGAACGAGCACTTCGCCTCACTGCTTAACCACGTGACGTTTGCTTGCGCGTGCGTGCTGTCGCCCACCTTCGGAGAAGCGCGAGCACGGTACGTTTTGCCAGGCACGTTCGTTTCAGTCACGCGTGCGGCATGGAAGCGTTGCTAGGCGTTGCACGACGCCGGCGTGCCAGCGTTGCTGGAGCACATCAAGTTTCGCACTGTAATGCACTGCTTCTTTAGATTTAGTAAACAAAACTAAAAAATAGCGTCCACGCTTCTCTATATTTGCTCATCAACTTAGAGATTGTGCGACGATACAACCTTTTTTATTGAATAGGGGTGTTCTGGTGTTCGCCTAAAGCTTTTAAGAGATAATCTCGAACCCAGGCATGGCGGCAACCGCTCCTTACGTGAAGACGGGTGAAGGGAGCTTTCAGAGTATGCTTGCTTCCTCCATCGGTCCTTCGCTGTAAGGAGGCCTCACGTAAGGTTAGGAAGCGCTCGAAGGAAAGGAACGTTTCATTGTTTGGACCTAAATGTATGTGTAATGTGCATGGTACCTTCGTCTCAAAGAAATAGTATCTCAAGTAGCAGCAATCAGAAGTGGCAGAGGCGCACAGACAGCAACGTAATACACAGAACTCACTCTCCGCCTCTATGCCTCTCAACATATGGCGCCATAAAGCCTTGTAACAAGGACACAACTCCACTGAGTTAAACTTGATGCCTAAATATATTTAGAAAAGGTTTTAAGCAATAACCGGATTCTTCAATTTCCCTTCGCGCAATAAATGCAGAGATTGAAGCATTGTACGTTTTATTCGCCAATATGGTCGACACAAAGCACGATATCGAAAAAAAGGTCACGCATAGTGTTTCATAGCTGATTCCCGCACTATTCCTATATCGAATATCCAAATCCGTTTGCACCTTAAAATACGATGGCTTATAATTATAATAATCAACGTCACTCTACTCATGACGAAAATTATCATCATGAGCCTATATTCAAGTTCATTGCAAGACCAAGACCTCTACCAGTGATTCACAAATATCCCTGTCTTGCGCTACCTGATTGCAACTTGAGCCTGAATATTTCCTAATTTCATCACGACACCTGATTTTCAGCTGTCCTCGACAGCGTTTCCATTCCCTTGGCTCCCATTCTGTAACTCTAATTGTCTACTGGCTATCTGCGCGGCAGCTGACATGCACTGCCCAGATAGATTTCTTTATTTTATTATAGACTCTAATTTCGGATGTTCCCGTTTGTCTCAGATCTACACCGCTCTGTTCCTGTCTCTTAACGTTTCGTCTAACATTCTTCGTAGGACCACTCTTTGTGCGCTCCTTATCTTGTTTTCCTGCTCTTTTGATATCTTCCATATTGCTAACTAATATGTTACCGCCGTTAAAGTGCAATCGCTGCGCAATTTTTAAGGCGAACGCCTCAGACGACCCATGCGACGAAAATTTGCCCATCCGTGTCCGGCACTAGGAAAATTTTACCGCCCGGCATTACGGCACCAGAATTGGGGTTTGAACGCTCGGCGCCGGGTGTCGAACTGTGGACATTTTGGTGTTAGTTACCGCAAATGCAGTTAGGGGACAGTTCATCACGATAGATTTAGTTCAAGCCGTCGAACCCACGGTCTTTGGTTGTAAGGCGAAGGAAGTTAATACAAAGGTAATTAAAATAGTTATTTAAGGCACTCTACCCACGACCTTCGGGGGGAGTCCAACCCATGATCTTTGGTGTTAATTAGGGCGAAAACGATTAAGGACTTTTTCTGTTCTTTTAAAACCAGGTGAAGGCACATTCACTGTTTTTCATGCAAACGTGCGTAGTATTCGCAAGCACTGGAATGAATTTTGTGTCCACGCTGGTGCAGTACGTGATATAGCTGATGTTTTTGTCTTAACTGAAATTAATATTGGGCAGGAACATACTGGTCTCTTTCAACTCCAAGGTTATCGCAATCATTTTTTGACGCGCAAGGACGGCCGTGGCGGTGGAATTGCCATTTTCATCAAAAATTGTTGGATTTCAAGTCCTCTGAACATAACTTTCACAAGTGCTGAATCGCTAGCCCTTCGTATTCACACACGATCTTTTGCCATCACATTGCTCGCTATTTATAGGCCGCCAAATCAAAGTGTTAGAAAGTTTGTGGACGAATTGCATCTAATTGCTTTTCCATCTGGTCACGTGTGTATGATAGGTGATGTTAACATTGACGTGCTGAAGAGAGAACGACACATTGTAGCTGATTACTTGAACACGCTTGCTGACGTTGGAATAGATTCTATTATCAACCTTCCCACACGTGTCGAAATTTTGGGTACATCGCTTGTTTCTTCATGCATAGATCACGTCAACGTTCGCACTGAGAACGACCAGGTACTTCCGTTTATTATTGAGCAAAAGCTATCCGATCACTTCTATGTTGGGTGTAGCTTTCTATCGTCTCAGCATGCTGCGGCTAACAACCCAGTATCACAGATAGAGGTTATTGATAAAAGGAAGCTGGACTCGTTGTTGCAAGGCTACGACTGGAAATCTTTCCTAGCAGAAGTTCCTGCCAGTCACCTGTATAAATCTTTTATTGCCGTTTATACGCAGGCAGTGCACTCTTGCAAAAACGTAGTCGTCTTAAAGCAACGAAAGCCGAAATGCCCGTGGATAAATGGAAATGCTCTAACCGCGTTAGCTGAAAAAGAACTAGCCTGGGCGCGTTGTCGGCGCTCACCTAATAATCAGTATCTTCGTGAAGCTTATAAGATGGCTCGCAATAAAGTCACTGCTGTGCTTAGAGGTGCCAGGCGACAGCACTTCCAAGGTAAATTTTCTGAATTTAGAAAAAACCCGTCCAAGACTTGGTCCGTGGTTAACGAATTAAGGGGTCGTCCCCGGAGAGGCCCATACCAAACTATTGCGAAGAATTTCGGTCCACCATCTATAACGTTAGCAGACCAATTTAATTCCTTTTTCTCGTCTACTGCAGCAAGCTTTTCCGGTAATACGGCTAGTTATTGTATGCCGCAATCGGTAGTTGACTCTGCATTTCTACCTGAGTGTACCGAGGATGATATTCGCTACATCTTATTTAACTTAAAACAGCACAAGTCGGTTGGATTAGATGGTGTATCTGTGGACGTCCTTCGCAGAAATTTTGAGGCCCTAAAGAATGTTCTTTTAGCAATTATAAATAACATTATAACCACGAAAGAAATACCGCCTGGCCTCAAGGAAGCGCTTGTAGTTCCTCTCTTCAAAAGCGGACAGGTCAATGTTGTCACAAACTACAGGCCAATTTCGATACTTTCGTGCATTGCTCTTATACTTGAAAAGCATATTTTTCACGTAATGCAGAGCTTCATTGACGCGCACAACATAATGTCGCCTAATCAGTACGGATTTACTTGTGGGCGTGGTACTAGATTAGCATTAGATGAATTAACTGATTTCCTTAATGGTACTCTTGAAATTAGTGCATTCGCTTGTGCATTATTTCTGGACGTATCAAAAGCTTTTGACTCCGTCAACCATGAAATTTTACTTTGTAAACTTCATAGCTATGGCTTCCGAGGGCCTTTTCTAACTTTCCTTAAGAATTATTTGCACGGTCGAATTCAAGTAGTAGTTCTCGGAAATATTAAAAGCAAACCTAGACAGTTGAGCGCTGGAGTTCCCCAAGGGTCGATTTTAGCTCCCCTTTTATTCAACTTGTACGTTAATGATCTCAGTCAAGCAATTTTTCGCTGTCGGGTGTTTCAATACGCAGATGACACGCTTTTAGTATCTCGTCACACTAATTACCATCAAGCCGTTGCGGAATTACAAACTGACACTACAAATGTTATCAGTTGGTACCGTAAAAACTTAATTTCTATTAACCAGAATAAAACTAAATTAGTATGTTTTCACGATCCACTGAAATCTATTCCTGTCATCACTCCACTGTTTCTTCATTCTCCTCTGTGTAACAATTGCTCTTGCTCTCCTATTCCATACCTCTCAAGTGTCAATTATCTCGGTGTTCATTTCGATTCTAACATGTCCTGGAACACTCACTTGGCTAACGTTTGTGAAAGGCTGCGCAAAATAGCCTGCCTACTGCATTCTATTAAAGCACTATGCCCAATTTACGTAAGGAAAACAATAGCACATGCATTAGCGTACAGTGTGCTAAGATATGGAATCTGTTCTTTTTATTTCTGTTCAGTGTTTTGGCGCAATAAAGTTGATTCTTTACTAAAATCCATAATTCGGGCGGTGATGTATGGTGTGCACATTACTAACAATTCCAGTCTTTTTTCATGCTCGCACATGCCCTCGTTCAGGCTGTTATTCAAAGAAACGGTAATCCTTTTGTATATATGGAACAATGAGTTCTGCCTCCCGTATGTCCCCGCCAGAGCATTACGTACACGTGACCGCTTTACCTTACCAAGAGTAAGGACAAGATATGGCAAACGTGTCCGTGCCTTCTATGTACCTGATGTATTAAATGACCTGCCAGAAAAAGTTTTATCTTCCAGCACACGGAAAGAAGTTAAATCTTATATTCTTGATTTGTATGTGTAATTTGGTTTCTTTTCTTCCTTTCTTTCTTTCTTTCTTTCTTTAGTTTTATTTTTGAGTTTTGTACATAACTGATTTACTGTGCCGCTCCCTGGCTTGCTCCATTCTGCCGAGCGCTGCCCCACAAGCCCATTGTTGGCTTGGGCAGGCTCGTATTTGTATGTAATTTTCGAAATAAATAAATCATTTATATATATATATATATATACCACGACATACCATAGAGATATCGGTAACCCAGCCGTAACTCTAAGTTAGGGATGAATGCATTACTACAAAACTTAGTAGGTGAAGACGGCACTCCAACTTTGAAACTGTGGTCAGAGCGAGATATGTATGACGGTTTGGTGATAAGTTGTTCTTTCAACATAGGGTTGTGGTGGTAGATTTTATAGAAAAGCGAAAGGCGGAAGGATCTACGACGGAAAAAAGTTCTGGCAAGTTAGGTGTTGCTTTCATTGAGGTAACGCTCGCATATAGGGAGTAGTTCGATAAGATGAAACGCGCTGCACGATTTTGCATGGCTTCTTTGCTGTTTATGAGTGTTATGTTAACCGGGTCCCGAATGGCGCATGCGTATTCTAATTTGGAGCGAACTAATGTGTTGTAGAGGGTTAGTTTCGGTGACGATAGTGCAGATGAGAAGTTTCGGCACAAATATCCCAACATGCGATTGGCATTTCTGCATGTAATGTCGACATGCATGTGCCAGGAAAGGTTGCTGGTGATGTTTAGTCCAATGTATTTGTATGATGAGACAACTGAAAGAGGGCTATTGTTGAGGAAATATGTATGCAGATTAGTAGTATTGGTACGCTGTAATACGCGCATGCATTTATATTTGCCTAAGTTAGGCTTCACACACCACTTGTTACACCATAACAAAACGTTATTAATGTCGTCTTGAAGTTTAAGAGAATCACTGAGGTCAGCAATTTTATGATATAGAATGCAGTCATCAGCAAAAAGCCTAATAGTTAAAAATTTCACACAGGAAGCCCGCTAATTAATATAGATTCGAAAAAGCAGAGGACCTAGAACGGACCCTTGCGGCACGCCTGACGTAACCACGAGGGGCTCAGACGACGAATTGTTCCCAATTACGTATTGTGTTCTATTATCAAGAAAGTTTTTATACCGTTACAGTACTAGCCGGTGAATGTTAAGAAAACTAAGTTTATGGATTAGTAGGTTGTGGGATACAGTATCGAAGGCTTTTAGCAAAATCGATAAAGATGCAATCGGTGTCAAATCCTAAGTCGGTGTTAGAAAAGAGGGGGTTAGTAATGCAAGCTAGTGGCGTTTCGCAGGAGAACGATTTTCTAAAGTCATGCTGACTCATTAAAACATAGTTCATCTCAAGAAAATGAAATATGTGGGAATATATTACGTGTTCCAAAATCTTACAGAGAATGCTGCTTAGTGATATGGGATGGTAGTTTTCGGGACAATGTGTGTTACCTGATATGTGAAGAGGAACCACCTTCCCCACCTTCCGGTCGCTTGGCAGTGATGAGCAGTGTAATGATTGTTGAAGTATCCTAGAAAGAATAATTGGTGAATACAGTTCAATACATTTGAGTATTTTTTGAATTATTTCATCTGAACCTGCAGGAGAAGATATTAGCCTATAAGAATTGAACCTATTGGGGTATCATAAACTTTAGTTGAAGCTGGCAAAAGCATAGGTGCGGCGTCATGAAGAAAGGAAGTAAAGACATTATTAAAAATGGTGCGACACTGATCACTTTGAACAGGGGTGTTAAATTGGGGCAGTTGTATTGTGGCTGGTTTATTACCACGAACAACATTCCAGAATTTACGTGGGCTGACATGTAAGTATGGTGGTGATGTAATCTTGAAAAAGGTTTGCTTAGCTTGGGAAATGGCGCTACAATATTCATCGTTGATTCGGTGGTATTCGGAGCAACGAATCGGGTTGTTTTATTTTTTTGCCGAACGAAATAACTGTTTTTCTTGTTACGAAGACGGCGCAAGGCTGCCGCAAGCCACGACGGCTGGGGATTACAGTGTACTTTTCGTGTTGAAACATATTTTCGAATTAAAGATATACTTGGCATCTGGCCGCACATGTCATCATAACACACTTCACTCTTGCTTCAAGACAAAGTCTTGGACCCGCCACGAAGCAAAGAAGCCAGGATATTTGTGGTGCTCGATGTCAAACCAGCGCTTGACACGCTTTCTCACGAAGCAACCGTCAGACGTCGAGAGGGCATACGTCGTTGAAGAAACGTGTTTCGGTACGTCCTTATCTTCCTTCCCGACAGGAAGGCAGCAATTGGTGTGGGCAGCACGCGCTCTGACATGTTTGCAGTGCCCAGTCGAAGGTCTTCACAGTGCTCAATCTTGTCACCTCTTCTTTTGCGTGTTGGGATGAGGCAACTGGCCCTACAACTCGAACAAGCACAGAAATTAATGCCCATACCTCAGATTTACGATTTGCACCGACGACATAACGCTGTGGGCACAAGGGGGCTCCTATGGGGAACAAGAATACCTATTCCATGAGGCCATAGGCAAGGTGGCAAAGTTCACCAAGCGGGCGTGCATGACATGCCCACCAGCAAAATCCCAGTTCATGCAACTACACAGAAAGCGTCCTAAGAAAGCTTTCACACCAAGGATGCACTTTCATCTCGACGGCTGGGCCATTCGTGAAGTCACGCAAACGAGAGTGCTTCGCTTTTTTTATTATCATCATTATCATCAGCCTGGTTACGCCCACTGCAGGGCAAAGGCCTCTCCCATATTTCTCCAACAACCCCGGTCATGTACTAAATATGGCCATGCCATCCCTGCGAACTTCTTAATCTCATCCGCCCACCTAACTTTCTGCCGCCCCCGGCTACGCTTCCCTTCCCTTGGAATCGAGTCCGTAACCCTTTATGACCATCGGTTATCTTCCCTCCTCCTTGCATGTCCTGCCCATGCCCATTTCTTTCTCTTGATTTTAACTAAGATGTCATTAACTCGCGTTTGTTCCCTCACCCAATCTGCTCTTTTCTTATCCCTCAACGTTACACCTATCATTCTTCTTTCCATAGCTCGTTGCGTCGTCCTCAATTTGAGTAGAACCCTTTTCGTAAGCCTCCAGGTTCCTGCCCCGTAAGTGAGTACTGGTGAGACACAGCTATTATACAGTTTTCTCTTGAGGGAAAATGGCAACCTGCTGCTCATGATCTGACAATGCCTGCCAAACGCACCCCAACCCATTCTTATTCCTCTGATTATTTCCCTCTCATGATCCGGATCCGCAGTCACTACCTGCCCTAAGCAGATGTATTACCTTAAGACTTCCAGCGCCTCGGTGCCTATTGTAAATTGCTGTTCTCTTCCGAGACTGTTAAAAATTACTTTTCTTTTCTGCAGATTAATTTTTAGACCCACTCTTCTGCTTTGTCTCTCCAGGTCAGTGAGCATGCGTTGCATTTGGTCCCCTGAGTTACTAAGCAAGGCAATATCAACAGCGAATCGCAAGTTACTGAGGTATTCTCCATTAACTTTTATCTCCATTTCTTCCCAATCCAGGTCTCTGAATACCTCCTGTAAACACGCTGTGAATAGCGTTGAAGAGATCATATCTCCCTGCCTGACGCATTTCTGTATTGGGGTTTTGTTGCTTTCTTTAGGAGGACCACGGTGGCTGTGGAGCCGCTATAGATATCTATCAGTATTTTTACATACGGCTCGTCTGCACCCTGATTCCGTAATTCCTCCATGACTGCTGAGGCTTCAACAGAATCAAATGCTTTCTCGTAATCAATGAAAGCTACATATAAGGGTTGTTTATATTTCGCACATTTCTCTATCACCTGATTGATGGTGTGAATATGATCTATTGTTGAGTAGCCTTTACTGAATCCTGCCTGGTCCTTTGCTTGACAGAAGTCTAAGGTGTTCCTGATTGTATTTACGATTACCTTAGTAAATAGTTTGTAGGTAACGGACAGTATGCTGATCGGTCTATAATTTTTCAAATCTTTGGTGTCCCCTTTCTTATGAATTACTTCACTTCGCTTACTTAACCAAAAGAACGGGAACCTCGATGCCACAATTCGGAGCTAAAAACCAACCGTTAAGACTGTGGCGCATGTGACATGGCGAGCGCGACGAAGCTGTAAAGGGCTCGCGCAAGGATAATATATTATCTATTGTATGAATAATGTATGCAATCACTTGCGATTAGCTTTATCACTTACCGCCTCCCGTCCCAAAAAATTAACCAAACTTAAATGAAGAAGTTTAACAACCTAATCAGAACGGCACACCTATCTTCTCTGGCACTCCCGAACTCAGTCAGCATGGAGTGCCTGGAGCGCTTCGGTGTTTACAACAAATTTAATAACATGCCATGGCAGTTCTGATATTGCAGAGAGCAAGGTTGAGCTCTAGACCGCAGGTCCGCTGTATTCTCCGAAGATTGGGATACAACACTCGACCATTGTCCTGCGGAGACGAAACAGACTTGTCTCGATATATGAGCGAGCACATTCATGTCTGCCATACAAAGAAATATGAATGCCAGGTACCACACAGAACGCAGACAGGCTATGGCGGTGACTCTGCAGAAGTTATTCGGCAAAAACCCAGCCGCCTATTACACCGACGCGAGTGCAACCAGAGGCCGGGACTTTACACGATTCTACGCATCACATCGATAACCGCCACATTTGGGACTACATCGCTGTGCACAGATGAGGCAGCGGCAATAGCGCTGGCGACACGAGATGCTGACTCCATGAGTGAGTCGGCCCATGTGCCTCCACACTCGCAGACAGCGCGTCGACTCTTCATGTGGGGAATGCTACCACGTAGGCCCCGAAAATTCTTGTCTCACGCCTGGATCTGGACCATGGCATTAGTTGGTGCCCTGCGCACAACAGACTGGACGGAAACAAAAGGGCAGACCGCATAACGAGCGGCAGCCAGAACGCAAGACGAACCTCCGTCCGCAGTGCGCGACATATTAGATAATCAGAGGAGGGGGAGAGGGACCTACTGCCCTACGAGTTCTAAACAGTTGACAAACACAGGGCTGGCGGCACATACAAACCAATTCATACCTAAAATTAAACCTGGTACACAAGAACTAGCCAACATATTACACAGACACCTGTCCATGGTGCGGTGCAAAACCAATGCTGGACCCCATAACGTGACAATGTACGGTTCGGCCAAGCAACGTCAACTCAACTTTTCTAAGGGCATCGGACTTCGTATGGCAATGGGAGGCACTGCTCGCAAGCGAAGACTGGGGCAGCCCATTGGGCCTGCTGGGCGAAGCTCAGCGAGCCGAAAGAGCCAGTCGAACTCTGGACTGAAGGCACCACCAGAGGCCCGCCATAACTCCAATAAACTGCTAAAAAACGTTTTTCCCTCCCTCCTCCTTTGTTGGAGAATTCTTGTTGACTAATTTGGTCATCTTTCTGTTCTTTCTCATCTTATTTAGCGTACTGCTGCACACAGAAGCTGCACTTTAAAAGTGTATCCAATAGCTCAAGGGCTTCGTTCTTGGCTGTCTCTAGAAAGACAAAAAATTTGTGTTCAATGAATGACAGAGTTACAACATTTCTTGAGATATCAAAAGGGAAGAGCCAAAAATTCAGCAAATAGACCGACTATGCCAACAACTAAGCATGAAACAAGGGAAAGCATACTCCTTGAGCATGTGAAGTATCATTTTATTTCGCACAAAACTAGGGTTCAGCGGGACTTCTCCTAAAATTCAGCAAAGGTCAACTTAATATAGTTATTTGGTTATTCACATTTAGATGAGAACTGTGCCATTGTTAGTGACAAAATAAGGTCTTACAGGATAAAACATATAGTGCAGGTTGACAAGCGGATTTCAATTTACAAGCGACAAACCATTAAGTATTCTGGAATGATTTCTAAAAGCATTAAAAACTTAAGATGCATAGAGCAGCTACACACAATAATGTATGTGCATAAAAAACGCACCTGGGTCGCTATCTTGTACGCGTTTGGAAAGCCGAGGTTTGGTTTCACCTCACGTTATCGGCCTAGATTGGTTATCGGTTTGCAAAGAAGTATGCAACTTCCTTATCACTCACTAAAGCACGCGCGCGAACGGAGATTTTTGTATGAAATGCGCATCAAGTTTCTGCTTAGTTGCCTCGCGTGACTGGCGTACGCCGCGCCGACGTTGCGAGCCGCGCCCATTACCGCGGCCTCGGAAAACTGAACACGTGTTTAAAACAACGATTGCGAGTGGCACCCAAGTTGCTACACTGGGACATTAATCTTTCAGTTTGGTAATTATGTGAGCCTTGATTATTGTTTACGTGAGCTGGTTAATGTTTTTGCTGTTTTTATAACACGGTCAAGGGCAATAGTTGGGACAATGCAGGGCAACACAGGCGGTACAAGTGCTCCTGACAACTATGAGCATTTTATGGAACATTTTCTGAAGCAGGACAATGCGTGCATGATGCCAAGACACCCCGATACCAGCACCCAAGCTGGCACAAAAAAGCAAGAAAATATTGCGAAGATGGCTGACAACACATGCACAATCTCTTAATGAAATGTTATAATTGGGATCATTCGTAGACTGTCAACGACGCACAACAACCACAAGATTCATAAGTACATAACAGAACTAGAACCAGCTTGATTGTGTCAAACGAAGAATTGCGCTTTGTTTAAAAGTGCTACCAAGCCACGCTAACGCACATATCAAGTCCAAAATTTTGAATTAACACTGATTCGACGAACTCACATTATGATTTTCTTTTTACGCGTCGTACAGCTTCTGCATTCGTCAAACGCGGATAGAAACTCCAAATTTTTCAGTGAAAGACAAGATTGATCCTTCTCCTCATTTCAAGCCCTTAAAGTGCTGTTGCAACCTGTCTTTCAGGCACTAATGCAGAGGCATACTGACACTCGTCTTTTCTTCTACAGTATATCCTTACTTTATTACCATGACGTCTTTGCCCAACTGTGCCAATTTGCATGACGCAGAAAGTACAAGATCTACCCCATACCTACCTGGAACTACACTAAGTTGTGCGAAACGTTCAAGACATCAGCGTTGCCACCTTGAGGAGGTGGATATGTTGCTGAGATCCCATCTCAATAAATAACACAGTGACGCGATTATCGATGAAGAGGTACGTTACTTTAGGAACCCAGAAATTGCACTGGTGCTTTCAGACAGAGAGTGAGGTTTCTGGCCCTGCCCAACGAGCTCTTATGTAAGAAAGCTGCAGAAGTGGTCTTCGAGAGATTCGAGCCCACTAAGCTGCAGTCAACCAAGGCCAAATAGTCTTAACTTTTACTCCTTGATAAAACGAACCTCCATGCGTTGCAGAAACAAGGGAAGCCCCAAAAATCAGGGGCTCTAAAAGTATTTTTCACAATGAAAACAAACAAGACCTCTACTCTGAGACCGATTGTCTCCGAGAAGGGGAGCTGGGAGGGTGTTCTCAGAAGTTACCTGCTAAAGCACTTGAAAAATGTGTTACCAGAGGATTCTTTCAAGGTCAGGAGCTCCGAATGTGGGACAAGTGTTCTGCGGCAACACAAGAGTGAAGTGTGCTATGTCCGTCGACATCCGGGAAATATGTAACTGCATCCCAATGGGCAAACTCATTGACCTTTCCCGCACTGTTGCCATTCAAACAAAATGCAGTTTGTCCAAAGGGCGATTCCTCAAGCGGCTGAGATGTTATCTTGGCGCTAAACTAAGTTATTTCGAAAACAAATTGTACACTGAAAAGCACGGTACCTGTATAGGCACTTGCATCGCTCCTGTCCTCTGTGAAATTCAAGCTGTCGGAGAAACTTTGCTTGATAAGCTGCACCAGAAGCCTCCGGTAGACGTTATAGGTAACCCACAGAAGAGATCTCTGTTCGAGGTGGTGCTATTTGTGCTCGACGTTTCGCACAATTTAAGGAAAGTCGCTGGGAAGCATGGGAAAATCTTCTGCTTTCTGCGCCGCGAAAGTTACTACTGTCCAATGCGTCACGGGTGGTCAAGTAAGGAAATACTGTACCATGCAACACGAGTATCAGTATTCCCCATGCACTACTTCTGGCGTGTACAAAACTTCGTTAAGCTGCGCTCGTGTTTACTTGGGCAGACTGGCCAGTGCCTGGACGACAGGCTTCGACAGTACTTCAGGTGTTTGGAATTGGGAGAAGGGTCTAATCTTGCCTTACACTACAAAGGTTGCGGTTGCTATTTGTGGTTCAAGAATGTGCAAGCTGTAGGACGTGGAAAAACAAAACTAGAACTTGATCTTTTGGAAGCACTGTTAATCAATATGTCTGGATCAAATATGTGCGTTAGCATGATGTCGGTGGCACTTTAAACGAAAAAACACGATTCATAGGCAGCCGCAGTAAAGCTAGTTATTCTACTTCTGCTTTGTTCTTTATGCCTCTTGTGCCAGTTGTGTGCAGTTGACAGCGTACACATGCTTCCCAAATATCACGTTTTCTACAATGATAATGCATGCATTTCTAGCAATTTTTCTGTAGTTCTCTTTCCTATGCGTGCTCCGTTTGTTACTGGTTTCTTGATGACCGAAGTGAAATTTTCCAATAGACATTCACCATTCTAAATGCTCTCTGTCTGTCTGTCTCTCTGTCTGTCTGTCTGTCTGTCCGTCCGTCCGTCCGTCCGTCCGTCCGTCCGTCTGTCTGTCTGTCTGTCTGTCTGTCTGTCTGTCTGTCTGTCTGTCTGTCTGTCTGTCTGTCTGTCTGTCTGTCTGTCTGTCTGTCTGTCCGTCTGTCCGTCTGTCCGTCTGTCCGTCCGTCCGTCCGTCCGTCCGTCCGTCTGTCTGTCTGTCTGTCTGTCTGTCTGTCTGTCTGTCTGTCTGTCTGTCTGTCTGTCTGTCTGTCTGTCTGTCTGTCTGTCTGTCTGTCTGTCTGTCCGTCTGTCCGTCTGTCTGTCTGTCTGTCTGTCTGTCTGTCTGTCTGTCTGTCTGTCTGTCTGTCTGTCTGTCTCGCCTCACTTTTTATATCTATTGCACTTCACCATACTCTTATAGGCATCAACTGGCACAAAATTGACTGTTCTAGAATTCTTACTGCAACTTCGCACTTGTCAAATTACG
This sequence comes from Dermacentor albipictus, assembly GCF_038994185.2. NCBI lineage: Eukaryota > Metazoa > Arthropoda > Arachnida > Ixodida > Ixodidae > Dermacentor > Dermacentor albipictus. The sequence goes on from NC_091827.1 coordinate 79,901,951, forward strand.
GCCGGCAGCCGTACTGCGCACAGTGCATAACTACATGGACTGGCAGCTTATGTCAAATATTTATTCTGGAGTAATGGCACCACGAGAAGTAAACGAAGACAAATACACGCAGGACGCAAGCGCCTACTCTATGTTCTATCCTTAATAAGAAGAAAGACAGAACATATAACACGTGGTGGTATGAAGTGACGTTATTCATTCAAGAAAAACATCGTCAACCAATGTTACTGAAAATTACTCATGCATTTGTCCTTTTTGTTGTGCATATGCCAAAGCTCAACTACCTTGCCTACTGTCTGGTCATTATTTCTGGCTAGAACGAGTTTTGTAGAACACAGGAATGAACCTGCACTTCTTGCAGTACGTCGCAATGTGCGGATGAGAGTTGTTGCGCACAAACAGCTCTATTAGCCCCAGCCTTTAATTTATACAATGTCTGTCTATGCAATATAGGCCTAACCGGATGGCAATGGCAGACTATACATAACTGCCATTGGACAGTGCACTGCCGGTGAACACACTCTGGTCTGCTGAACACCGGATGCTACCCGCCGAGCATCGGGACGATGCTCTTTCTGGAGGGGGGCAAATGCTGCGACGCCATCTGTGCCCAATCACGTTGACGATGAAGACGATTACCTCGTGTGTGCATGAGAGGCGCTAGAGAAGAAGAAGCCTGGACTCAGCGCTTGCCCGAATTCCCTCGATTAAATACCGCTCCCCGCTCTTGTTTCCAGTGAGCCATGACAATATGTAGACCTGACAAGTCTAGATTTCAATGAGAGCCTTCACGGTCGAGCACCATTATAATATGACCATTAGAGTGCGAAAATCATAAGCAGTGCCGATGCGATCCTGAAATTCGCAACTACCACGTGTTAGCAAGAACAGCAACCATTAACATAGAATGCAATCAAATCCTGGGCGGGGTCACACGTTAGAAGCCATTCTCGTATATTCGAGATTGGAAGAAGACCAAAACAACGATCGCAGCAGCGCTTATGAGGATATTGTTCTGCCGTTTCGGCTTTAGTTTCTCACTGCCTATATTTCGCAAATGCATCTTCTCTTTAGTTTTGCCTACTTTCATCCCTGTCATGATATCTACACCGGCTTGTAGCTTCGGCTAGGAAGCCCACACAACCCTGATCAGGCCGAAGACTATTGCTGTCACTTCAAGAAAAAAAAACACAAATAAATAAAGAAAGATACATGGCCCACTGCAAGCCCTTCAGAGCCTGCTAAGACGAGAGACGTTAGGAGAAAGGCACGGATGCCATTGATGCTTTTAACCGTCTGGTCTGCCATCTTGCGAAATGACACAGCTCTGGTTTCTTGCGTCGCGTCACTTTGCGCGACTTGAGCCGTGCATACCCGGATGCGCCTGCACAGTGAAATTGCTTTTACTATTAATCGTGAGCAGTGTACGGCTTCAGCACTGCCCTTTGAATTCTCCGCCAGTCATGGCATACCACCAAATCTTCAATGCGCAGTTATGTTTGAAATTTTGACTGCAGTGCTACATCGATTAGTACATATACCGTGTTTTTTTTTTCATTCCAAGGTAGAGCCTAGTGGTTTGTACTACCCAAAACAGCTGAAAGCTGCGTGGAGGCTGTCGTTGACTTGCAATTGTGCAGCGCCTTCTGGGCCATGTGTCAGACTCACAGCAGGGGATTAAAGGCGAACGTGGAGCGCCTCTATATTTTTAATGTTTTTCGTAGAAACGCGACGGCTTGAACGTGTTTTATTGCTCATTTACATGGTATTTTACTTAACCTGTGGCAAACTTTCAATGCGTGTAAGTGCTGCGCAGCTGAAAAGATATCAAGGTAATGTTGTTTGCCATCGCTTGGAGATACTAAGATTACGTTTGGCATTCAGCCCAATAAGATAAGTAGTATTTATTAGTGGATTGATCAAGTTTTCAACAATTATAGTCAGATAAAAAGTGTCGAAGAGAAGCTCCCGATACAGCTTGCTGAATACGTGCTACATAAAGTGTTTTTCTGAACACGAAAGAAGGCGCCAAATACGCATAAAGTGCCTCGAGTGGCCAGTCGCACGGAAATTTGCTTGTTAATGCGGGCCTCTTTCGTGCTCGGAAAAACACTTTCATGCAGCATGTACTGAGCAAGGTAAATCCGTATCGGGAGTTTTTCATGTTGATCTGCAGTTTCCACACTGAAACTTTTCACTTAGTTGTAATAATTGAAAAGTTCAGTAAATACATTCAATTAATTTATCTCATAGGCGGAATACAGAAAATAATCTGAGTATCTCCAAGCGACACCAAACGTTACCTTGCTTCGGTCCAGCTACGTGCCATTCGCATATTTTAACATTTGACTGAAGTTACCTGAAGCACCCGGTACTTTTTTAACGCTAGCATGTTATCTCTGCTAAGCGGAGTATACTGCCTCACTGATTTATTTTAAACAATTTCAAGAAATAATTTTAGAACACCAGAAACAATCATAGGTTGCTGGTAATTCTGAATTGATTTAAGTTGTGTATCATTATATTGATATATTTCATATATGTTGGCGCTTGAACTGGTGGATTTTATACAGAGGTCTGAAAAAGCTATGCAACATTTTAAGCAACACCAGTACTTTTTTCACGCTTAGAAAGTCGCAGGTATCTTGCACGCAGTGTAGGTGTGAAAGCAGCCTGCCGAAAAAAAAAAGCATTGCTTTCTCGCTAGGAGCCAGCTGGCGTCCGATGATATGTGAAACGTTGTACCCACACAATCGCGGTGAAGTCATGACGCACGGTCTAAAATAAGCAAGTAATGTAAGCTCTGACTTCGAGCTTGCCACTGCTGCTGGAAAGAAAAGTGTACAATATTGCATTGTAGTGGTGCTAAGGAGCCCGAACTTGGAGGTTAATAAAGAAAGCTCGAGAACAAGTCAAGGTCTGCGCAAACAACGATGGAGCGACAATTGTTAGTCGTAACCCTGAGAGACAGGAATAGAACGGTGTGCAGCAGAGATGAATAAGGGATAGCCGATATTCTAGTTGACTACACGAGAAAAACAGAGCTGAACAGCCCATGCAGAGCGTACGGCAGATCCCCTGTGGATAATTAAAGTTACAGAAGGGGTGGCAGGGCAAGAGAAGCGCAGTTTACCATGGCAGGAAGTTCGGTGGGGTATCAAAATTATGAGGTTTACAGGCCTGCGGCAAGTCACCACCAGGCAGCTCAAGGCAGGAATTGCTGAGGTTTCGTGATGTAGGCCTTTGTTCTGGCAGTGAACAAAAAAACAAGCTGCAGCTGCTGCTGCTGATGTGGATGATGATGACGATAATGACTATGATGATGATGATGACGACGACGATCTACGCTGTGGTGTCTAGGCAAAGTATATTTGCATATGCAGAGATCGACTTGAGGAATGCCAGTGTCTATAGAATGGTTATTGTACTTATTTTCGGCATATTATATTATAAGCACAATAACGTTCTAGTGGAATTACAAGACATGCGCAAGCACATGACGTTTCTTGCAAAACGGTCGAATACGCGTAATAACAACTAAATATATTCGCTTAAACGCTGTGTCCACGTTGTCCACTCCTCAATATATATATATATATATATATATATATATATATATATATATATATATATATATATATATATATATATATGGTATGAGTGTGTTTATTGACCTGGTGCCTTCACTCAAAAAGATCATGTACTCGCGACGCCTGCAGCAGAATGGATATTGCACATCCACCAGCAAGGTTTGCGAGTGCGCTGGCTAAGACTCGCAGGGTTGCTTCCATTTGCAAAACATAACTACCCCAGAAAGTGGATCGGGCACGGGGCCAGGGTAGCTCAATTGGTGAAACATCGCGCGCGTAATGCGAAGACGTGGGATCATTCCCCACTTGCGGCAAGTTGTTTTTTCATCCACTTTCATTTCCATTATTCAACGTTTATTCGAATAAACTAGTAAGTACAAATAATTTCCTTTATGGCGTCTTTCGTGTCATTCCTTGTTGGCTTATAATAAGATTAATAATAATCTGGCTTCTTGGTTAAGCCCCTTTCTTCTTGTTCCTTATATAACGAGGGTCTTGAATGCGACAGCATTCATGCCTTCAGGTTGCATGTGTGGGTTTTGTGACCCCTGGCCTTCACTCTGAAAGGTCAAGTACTCGTCAAGCCTGTGGCCGAAAGAATGCTCCGCATCCGTCGACAAGTTTTGTGAGTGTTGGCGCTGGCTCACGCTCACAAGGTTTGTTCTAGTAGTAAAACGTAAATACCCTAGAAAGTGGATGAGGGAATGGCGCCGCGACAGCTCAATTTGCAACCTCCAGCAAGTTGCTCTTTACTTCCGCTTTCATTTCCATTATATGTATCATACCCTTATTTAAATTAGTAAGTGCGGGTGTCTCCCGTATGTTATCCTTGGTGTATTTGCTTGCTTCTCAGGATATATATATATATATATATATATATATATATATATACACAAACAAGAAGAAAGGGGGTTAACCGAGGGACCCGATATTTATTAGTCATATCATGAGAAGCCAACAAACACTGACACCAAGTACAACATAGGGGAAATTGCATGTGCTCAATAAATGAAACAAAGTAATGATAAATTAATGGAAATAAAGTGGATGAAAAAACAACTTGCCGCAGGTGGGAACCGAACCCACAACCTTCGAATGTCGCGTGCGATGCTCTACCAATTGAGCTACCGCGGCGGCGTTTCCCCATCAACTTTCTTGGGTATTTATGTGTACTAGTAGAACCCTGGGAGTGTTAGCCAGCGCCCCCACTCACAGACCTTGGCGGCGGACGTGGAACGTCTTTTTTGCCGCAGGCGTCACGAGAATGTGATCAAGATCACATTCTCGTGACGCCTGCGGCAAAAAATTATAAGGGAGGTGTATTACACGACGGGCTGATGGCGGCAAGATCACTGCACCAAGCATAGCCTCTAAGCTCGAGCATCTGCGCAACCCGATGCTGCCTAGGTTCAGCCGTTCTCCTTCATTGTTATATATATATATATATATATATATATATATGTGTGTGTGTGTGTGTGTGTGTGTGTGTGTGTGTGCGTGTGTGCGCGCGCGCGTGTGTGTGGCTTTCAAATTTTGCTCACGAAAACAGTTTCACTCTCACAGCTGCTGTATTTTGTAAAAGGTGCGCACAATAGCGTGCTCAATGTGACTTCTTTTTTTAACATACGTACTGGCCCTTTACTGACTGGCTGTTACTGGCTGTTACTGACTTTGGCACATTAGAAATTGCATCATCTCAGTAATCTGAGTTACCCAGGCTAAAAGAACGCATTTATGTGAACGCTGCTGTGCCAGGCCATCAGAAAGACGGACTACTGAGCCTCCTGAATGAATTTTCTGACTGTCTTTCAACGTCGTCCAAAGTACGATGCACGTCCATCACAAAGCACTAGATTATTGCGGACGAGTCAGTACGTCCTGTTCGCCAAAATCATTATAGGGTGTCTTGAGTGGAAAGGAAAGCGATCAAACGGCAGGCGAATGAGATGCTCCAAGACGACGTCATCCAGCCATCCGCAAGCACGCGGGCCTCCCGTTTAGTGTTAGTTAAGGACAACACACTACGTTTTTCTGTAGACTACAGAAAGTATAACTGTGTCACCAAACGCGATGTTGATCCATTGCGCCACCCATGGACGACGTATTGCATCGTCTACAACATGCCAAGCTTTTTCTTCATCGTATCTAACATTCTGGTATTGACAAATCGAAGCGGATGAATAGGACCGTGATAGGACCATGAAGAAACAGTTTGCGACACCTGACGGGCTTTACGAGATCAAAGTTCCCCCTTTCGGTCTCGCTTCCGAACCTGTCACCTTTCAGCCGATAATGGATACCGGTCCTCGCTCAACACAAATGGCGAACCTGCCCCATATATTTAGACGACGTCATTTTCTCGTGCACGTTCGACGAACATCTCGCACGACTCAATAGACTCCTCGCTGCCACCTGTACTGCCAACTCCGCAATCGAACCCGAAAGATGCGACTTCGTGTTCCAAGAGTTCAAATATCTTGGCCATGTAGTTGGTCCTAAAGGAATACGACCAGACTACGACAAGTTAGCTACCGTAGCCGCGTTCTTACCACCCACAGAGAAGGCTCGCCAACGCTTCTTTGGTTTGTGCGCATGTTCTAGGCGCTTCGTCTAGGATTTCTCGCGAATCGCGGAGCCTCCCACACGGATTGCACGCAACGATATTCCTTTCATTTGGACGGTGGACATGCAGCAGCAGTCGTTTAATGAATTGCGCTGGTGTTTGCAAGCTGCCCCGATACTTCCTCATTTGGATGATGATGTTGATACAGAATTCCATACTGACGCCAGCAGTGCGGGCCTCGGTGCAGTTTTTGTGCAGTAGCTTCATTAAAACTTCTTTCTGGGCGAGTTGGTGCATACTTGACATAAAAATTGTAACAGCGCAAACACATGCAACCACAATGTACGAAGGACGAGACACAAGCGCTGAAGCGACCGTTTACTGATTGATAGTATCGTACTATCCATCGCTTTTCTCTACTTCCTTATTTTACTTTTTTTCTAAATTTTCTAGTTTTATTGTTTTCCTGCGCCTGATTTCGTTGTCTGCCGGCGCATCCGTTCATCGATGCGCAATGTCATTTTCCCCGATTGTATCACTCCCTCCCCCCTTCATTTCTGCCTTAAAAAAAAAACAACGCTTGTGTCTCGTCCTTTGTACTTTGTGGCTGCATGTGTTTGCGCTGTTACAATTGTTATGTCAAGTGCAGTGGCTAGATGGTGCGGAAGTCGTCATTGCTTGTGCAAGCCGCATTTTCACCAAGGCTGAGAAAAACTACACAACCGCCCAAAAAGAATGTTTGGCGGTCACTTGGACAATTAGTAAATGCCGATCATATTGGTATGGTAGACCGTTTAAAGCTCTCATTGATCACCACGCCCTGTGCTGGCTTGCCAACCTCAAACATCCTTCAGGCAGACTATACTGATGAAGCCTGCGTTTACAAGAATATGACATCACCGTTGTCTACCTATTTGGAACGAAGCACAATGACGCCCACTGTTGTCAAGCGCGCCAGTGTCTACGGCATCATCACACCCATACCATGACTTGCCATTTGTCGGTGTTATTGACGCAGTAAAGCTGGCTGAGCACCACTGCGATGACCCTGAATTGCTGCCGCTGATCTAGCACCTTTAAGGAGTTGAAACTGTTTTGCCTTGCTGACTTGCACGCGACTTATCGCCATTCTGTCTGCACAACAACGCACTTTACTGGAAAAACTGCAGAAGCTGTCCTAGTACGTACCTCCTTGTCGTGCCATTGGCACTGCCTATAGACATTTTACAAGCCTTCCATGATGACTCATGCGGTTGACATCTAGGACATTAGGCAGACTACGACTCAAGTATTACTAGTGCCCTCTTTTTTCCTTTGTGCAACGGTACGTGAAGACTTGCCGCGATTGTCAGCGCCGCAAGAAACGG